>NW_023276919.1:8321371-8323091 GCF_003668045.3 Cricetulus griseus | reverse complement strand
TGTGTTCCTCTCTCTCTCTCTCTCTCTCTCTCTCTCTCTCTCTCTCTGTGTGTGTGTGTGTGTGTGTGTGTGTGTGTGTGTGTGTGTGTGTGCGCGTGTGTGTGTCTATGTGTCTCGCAGCCTGTGTACTGAAGAGCATGCTAAAATTCTCTACAGTGTCCAGGGTCCTGAAAGGGACCCAATAAACAGGTCCAAAGATGCACTCCAGAAAAATAGTAGTCATTGTTTCTATGATCCCAGATTTCTTTCTTCATCATCAGGGATCTCTCTCAAATCACCCATCATCTCTCCTATCACTGCTCTGATACCAGGACTTCAGAAACACTTTTGTTTCTAAACTTAACTTCATGTCCTACACTGCTGATGTCTGTTGAGTTCTAGTAGGCCCAAGTGAGCACTACCTGGCCGGCTAAAGAAAGGAACAAACAGATATTCCAGGATTTCATGCTACTGCAACATTCTCAGATACCCAATGATTGTCAATGCCCTACTTCAGCAGAATGCAATCTTAAGAACTGGATATCCATATTTCCTAAATTGCCATTTCTAAAACCCCAACATTCAATATTCAGGGAATGTAGGAATGAAAGATGTAGGATTCAGGCTGGTTTTTTCCATATCACTTGGCTTAATGCTCTCACTCAGGCAGGCCTCTGTCAATCCAGACTTCCATGGTTACTAAGTCTGAAAGCAGCTTTAAAGGACCATTGTAAAGACAGATCCTGACCCACTTTGGCCCTGCATTTCCCTCTCTCTCTCTTCTCTCTCTCTCTCTGTGTGTGTGTCTCTCTCTGTCTCTCTCTCTGTCTCTCTGTCTCTCTGTCTTTCTCTCTCTTGCCCAGTCTCTAACCCTCTCCTTGGAGGTGACCAAATGTTGAAACACTCCAAGAAAGCAGTGTGTTTCCCAAGGAAGAGGTCCACCACCACATTCGCTGAATTTCCTTAGGTGTCAGACTTACTAGATTGGGTGTTTCTTCCCTCCACTCTTCGGACCCCTGTGTTGTCTGAATGGCTCGGGCTGTTTTGTTCCACAATTGTCGATGAGTTAATATGCTGACTCCATCTTGTGAGATGTTGGGTGCCCAACCCCTTTCATTCACCCCCATGGGAAGTACCTCTTATGTTTAAGGTAATCTAGCTGCTACTGTTACCGTGGAAAAACTGTTCAATGCCATTTTGTGGATCAATATCAAATACCCTAAGAAATACATAAATGGACTAAGAGAACGAAAAAATTCACATTACTGTGAATAAAGGTGAGTTTCTATGGTTAGCTTCTTCAGGAATGTTTAAATTCCATTTCATAGACTACATTAAAAGATCATGTGACTGCATTTACTTGGGTGCAAGAGATGATGTCAGCAGCAAGACTGAGTTCATTAGGCAGTGACAGCTTCTTCCATGAGTATGTCGGTAGCCAGCCTCTGGATGTATAATGCACTTATCCAAGCTTACATTCAACAATGGACTGTCTGTAAGTCTGTCTGTCATTTCATTATCCAACTGTCTCTCAGTGTCTGTGTCACTCTGTATATGTCTCTACACCGTGGGTGGAAGTCTATAATTCTAACTGCTTTGCAATGTTTTTGCCTGTTACCCTAAGCCAAAGTCCCTGTCTCTCTTACTTTCTAGTCCTCTGTTTTTGCCTCAGCACCCTGAATGAATACCTGAAGATGTACTTGTTCTGGACTGTTCTCCATCAAATTGAGCTTTTATCTCT
>NW_023276919.1:8311607-8321281 GCF_003668045.3 Cricetulus griseus | reverse complement strand
GCAGCTGATGTGTCTCCAATTTATGTTTATGGGAAACCCAAAATTTTTCAAGTAAGTTCTACTGAGCTGAATGGGATCCATGCAAAAAGGTCCAAAAGTTCACTGCAGATAAATAGTATTCAGCACTAACTCTCTATGTCTCTGTGTACTTCTGTCTCTTATTGTCTGTGTGTCTGTGTATATATCTCTACACCCTGGGTGGGAGTGTATAAATCTAACTGCTTTGCAATGTATTTGCCTGCTACTCTAAGCCAAAGTCTCTGTCTCTCTCTCTGTCTAGTACTCTTTTTTTGTATCTGGACTCTGGGAGTATACCTGAAACTGTACTTGTTCTCAACTGTCTCCACTTAAATTGAGCTTTATCTGTCTGTTTCTATGTCTCTCTCTCTCTCTCACTCTCTCTCTCTCTGTGAGTGTGTGTGTGTGTATGTGTGTGTGTGTGTGTGTGTGTGTGTGTGTGTCTATTTGTCTCCCTGTGTGAGTACCAAGAAGCATGCTACACCTGTCTATAATGGCAAAATTAAGGTCCAATTTGCTGAATGGTACCCATGCAAACAGGTCAAAAGATGCACTCCAGAAAAATAGTATTCAGCCTTTTTATGATCCCAGATTCCTTTCTTCATCATCTGGGATCTCTCTTTCATGAATCACCCCATTATTTGTCCTATCACTGCTCTGATACCAGGACTTCAGGAACACTTTTGTTTCTAAAGGTAACTTCATCTCCTACACTGCTTGTCATGACCCAGCGGGTCTCAGCCTTAGTCCATGAGATGTTACCTGAGTGGGGGTGTGTGGAGCTGGAAACTCCCAGCAACACACTGAGAATAAAGACCAAACACAGGCATCTTGTCATCTTCCAAGAGCTCTCAGTTCCATATTATAGAACTAGAGTCATTTCTTTATTAGCCATCTTTTCTGGTATTTCTTAACCGTGCTGCAATGACCACGAGGGAACCATCTCTCTTTGTTCTACTCTCTCCACTAGACACTCGCCCCTATCTTCTCATTTTCTGTCCTCACAATTTACTTACACATCTCTAGGTTAAGGCCTATTCAGGTACTTAGGCGCACAGAGATGCAAATAAGAGGCACATTACCTTGAGGCCATGGTAAACAATAGTAGCCCTACTGGCACTAACAATACAATAGTGAAACCAAAGTCTGGATCTCAAAATATTCCATAGCGGAAAGATTTTGTTCCCCCACAATTCCTCTCGTAAATTAATAAAAAGAAACCTGTGCTTCTGCATCAGGACAGATGACTGTTTCTGTCTTAGGAGGTTCCCTTTAACCTACCAGGGATGCCCATCATGGTATCATGCATTCTGTCATGCGTGTTCTGTCTTAGGATTCCCTGAAGGGAAGGATAACCATACCTGTCTTTGGCTGGAACCAACCTCTGTAAAACAAATAAGGTTAGTGGGGAATGGGCAATGGTGCAGCTCCAAAATCCTCACAGCTGCATATATTCTCCTGCTGTATGGAGATGTATAAAGGTTAAAATGGTCTTTTAAAATCTGCATGGCAATGCCTCTAGTGCCTCTCATATGGACCTTATTAAAGTTTTCCCTAAAATATACTTCTATGCTAAGGCTTGTTAACTGCATATTGCATTCCTGTAAGAATGGACTCTGACTTCTAGATTCTAATAACATTTGCATAACACATATAGCAAGATCACAGACATTAACAATTCCATCATGAACATACATTAGGGTGAGTTACAAAGCAGTCAAAAGTCAGTAAGATATTCTCACAATCTGTGGGGTGTGAACAATCACACAATTCTAAAACTTTTTTCTTTATTCCCTGCCTGGGACTCAACACCCTTTGAATTTTTCTACCTTTGGATCAAAGTCCGAAGTTCTAACATCGGGTTTGTAATATCAGTCTTTGAAAGTTAACTGAAATGTCTTTTGTCCATGTCTTATTCAAGCATGGTGAAGGATCTTCTGCCACTTTAGTTTATGCCAGTATGCGACTGTCCTAAATGGATCCTTTTTTCCAACGGGAAAACTGGCAAAATAGTTTTGTGAGTCTGTTTGTGGCAAGAAAGCAAGCTGTTTTTATCAAGTTCGTAATCTGTTCCTGGATGAGCACTCATGGATTCAGAGAGGTGAATGTAGTCTGTCTGTAGGGAAGCTGGAAATCTGGAAAGCATCTCACAACTGGAACTGGGTGTGTCTTCCTTCTTCCTCCACTGTTAGTCGAATGTCCTCAAGGTTCCGGAAATACAGGTTGTTTCACTCATACAGAAGTACAGAAACCAGCTGTTTCAGATGGTTTATTGTGGGACCAGCTCCTGTTTTACTCTCTGCTCCATGTATCCCATCAACTGCTCCAGAAGTCAGTATACCTTGTTCCCCTCCTGTGAGAAAACATAGACATGCCCTCCACCCCCAAATAATTTTGTGGTCTGGTCCCCTCTATTCATCTCTCCATTTGACCTGAGCAAAATTTGCTTGAGTTCCTTCATGCCAGAATCTGTCTGCATCAGATTGCTCACTGGCATCCATATTTAAAAGGTTTAAGAAAAACAGTGCATGATTTAATGTATCATGTGGAGACTGGGGGCACAGCTCCCCATTTTTATCTTAGAAGCTGTGTTTTTAGGGCACAATGGGCCCACTCTCTTATTTCTTGTACCTAGGGATATATAAGGAATACTTGTTTTTTGATCAATTTTCCATAAAGCGCAAAATTGCTGGAAAGCTTTGCTAGTATATCAAGACCCATTATCTGTTTTTATAACTTTTGGCACTCCCATGTAAGCAGAACATCTTAAATGGTGACTTATAACATGTCTGGTGGCTTCTCCTGTTTTTGGAGTGGCCATTAAGAAAAGTAAATAAGTGTCAATTGCCAAGTGCACATTTTTTACTTGCCAAACTCTGTGAAGTGATCACATCTATTCGCCATAAATGGTTGGGAAGCAGGCCTTGAGGATTCACGCTTAAATTAGCCACAGCCTTATTGTGGACTTATTCCTCATTTTTGATGATTTGACCAGCAGTCTCTCTGGTTAAGCCAAACTTCTTTCTTATACTTTTGCTATTTAGATGAAGAAAGTCACAAGCCAGTTGAGCTATTTCCATTTAAGGCAAATCAACTGATTTTGTTAATCAGTTAATTCATTCCATGTGGCTAGTAATCAGGGAAAGTCCGATTTAATAGGTTCCCAGTATGACCCATAAACATGTAAATTCTTAGTTGAATAACATTTTTAATTTTCTCAAATGACATTCTGACTTGACTATTACTAGACCCTGTGCATGGGATTGTCTCTATTATCTTATATGCCTTAAAGACATAGTGACTGTCAGTATACCAATTAAATGAATTATTTACCAGGATCTGCAAGACCATTGCAACAGCTTGCAGTTTGATTATTTGAGTTGAATCCATAGATGTATGCTCTCTCTATTCCTTTCTATTAATAACTTATTCATGTGATTCTCCCAATAGAACGATCAGTAAAAATTAACATAGCATATTTTTACAGGACTGCTTTTTACAATTTTTGAAATACAAAAGGATGCTTTAGTGCAAATTGTAACAGTCCATGAGCTAGAAATGGATTATCGATTCTTCTTCAAACCTGAGCAAAGGCAATCGGCCATGATTCATTGTTCTGAAACAACCAATTAAATTGTTGCTTAGTGTAGGAAACATGTATCATACTTGGTTCTCTCCTAAAATACTTCTTAGAATCTATATGGCATTTCTGTACCATGGGGGCTAATGCTTTAAAAAACGGGTTTAAATTATTTAGGTTGGTAAGACGGGTAGGCACAACCATAGTAATGTTTCCTTCTGCCATAAAACAGAAGTCATATTCAAGCTGTGAATCTAACTGAATGGCTCTCTCCTGAGGCTTCTCACAAACACTTTTATAAAATCATGTATCAACTTTTATTTTCGAGATTTTCCTTTTGAACCATAAAAATTTAGTAAGACTTGTATCCTCTCATCTGCCAAATTTTACAGAATCATCCATAGATTCCTCATGTCTCTAAGCTAATGATGTAGGCTTTTGCTAACATTTTAATTGACTATCTCCTAGGGCTTAAATCATATTTTTTCCTGTTAAGACATTGACTGACTGCCTGGATGCTCTTTTTGACCATATCAAAGTGTTTTAATATTTTATAAATAATATCTGAGACAATGTAAATATCTATAATCATATCCAAGGCAATTTAGGCATTTTCATATATCCACATTCATAAATTCACAATCACATCACGCATCCAGATGTGGCCACACCATTCATTCATAATTTGTATACCTCTCACATTTCTCCTTTGGCCTAGGTTATGATCAGTTTTTTGAAAAGAAAAATCCCTAATTGAAATTTCTAACATAGTAGCTATGTCAATCCTTGAAATATGAGCATCCAAAATTTGAACAATTCTAAGTTTAAATATGATGCCCTTTCTTCTCTATAAGTCTCAAAAACAGTTTCTGTCTGGCTGTATCACTAGCATTTATATACATTGACTAGCCATCAGCCATGGTGGCATCTCCCAAAGCTGTTAATTACTACGAGGAGGCAGGCTGTGCGCTGCCCCATCAACCATTTTGTCTAGTCTGCCACACATGCCTGCACGAGGTGGCACCAAGCCACTGGCTGAGGCCGGGCAGACTGAGGCCACTGCCATGGCTGACTTTGGCCTTAGCTCAACTATGCCCTCTGGGCTGCTGAAAAATCTACAGCTGTATTTTGGGCACAAGCCTGATCCCTTATTTTCTCTTTTGTTGGGACACTGTCTGACTCAGTGCACTTCCTGAACATATCCAAAGCAACCTCTAGAAGGCTCTGTGTATTTCTTCCTCCCTATGCTTTGCTTTCTGTGTAGGAATAACTTATTTTTAACTGAAGTTCCTGTAAGGCTGCCACCATCACTATTCCCTGAGTGTAAGCTCGGTCCACATCTAAAAAATACTTAATGAACTTGCCTAGTCAGTCCTATTCCTGTGAGGCCTTAGCGAGGTCTGGCATGCAGTACCAGCATTCTCATAAGCTAGCTGTTTCACAAGTCCCATCAGCAGTGTCTCTAACAATTTTGTAAAATTCCATACAGGCCTAGAAATCAATTCTCAACTAACTCCCTAGGTCCCTGCCTACTCTCTATAACAAATATCCTCCACCTGACTGACAGGCCTTGGTTACATGCTTTCAATTTCTTATGGGTGAGGCTTCTACAGCAACACTCCCTATCAGCCTCTGGGTAAAAATTGGTGTTGGTCCATACTAGACACATCCATTTTTTGTTCCGGGAGCTGTTTGAATGGTATTGGCACATGCGTCCTGCTATGTTCCCCTGAGCCTCTCTCTCTCTCTGGTCCAAAGAAACCTGTTAATTTCTTATCTCCTGTAAACAATCTCACTAAAGTTTCCAATTCTCTTAGCTCTTGCTGAATTTTACCATTGAGTATTTGCCTTTCTGTATTTCCAGTTTAAAATGAAGGAAGTAGGTTAAGGCTCCCTCCATATTGGTACTTATTAAGTCTCTCTCCCTGCTAATCCCAATCATTAGTTCTGCATATTTTTTACCATCCAGCTGTCCCTTAGTAGGCACAGATTTTCTTGTTGTCCATTACATTTCTAGATATCTCCTGAGGGCCTGCGTGTATTTGAGGCCTCATTTATGTCTTCGCAAGCCCCTGCACAGCTCGAAATGCTGCATCATGGTGGTGGCTTCTGTAAACGGGAAGTATCCTTTAACTTTTAAACTCTAAAATCTCCTGTACTTGACCATTCTAGGCTTTCTAAAATGTTCTTGGACATGTTCTTGACAAAAAGGCAAAAAACTGAATCACGTCCTTACATTTTACTCAAACTCCTCTTTTCCAAAAGGATGTGTTTGACTTTCTTAGACAACATTTGGCCCATCATTATGAAATGGAATGAGGGGGGACTTACCAGGGAATCAGTCACTCATGAACAGCAAGATCTTTTCCCAGACCAATGTCCATCGAAATCTGGCAAGCACAGCATCCTTGTTGGTGTGAACTACCGAGGTTTTCTTCATGGGGAGGACTCCATTGGTCGAAGAATCCGTACCTCGAGCTGCATGTTTGGGCACCACCTGCCCCCACATGCAGGGATCTGGTAATTCATGAGTCCGAGGTGGAACAATCCTGAAACTAATGGGCAGAAAAGAAGAGGTGAGACAAAGCAGGCTATTTCTTTGACAACATCTGAACTTTAATGAAACCAAGGGGCTTTAAAAGAAAAAGAGGGAAGCAGAGAAAGATGAGGTGGGGGAGGAATGAATGTTATTTGCTCTCAGGCCAGAAGAAATCTACCACCACATTTGCTGAATCACCTGTGTGTATCATATGTACAAATTTGGAAGTTTTTTCCCTCCACTTTTCCGACCCCTGCATTGTCTCTTTGGTTTGGGCACTATTTGTTAAACAATTGTTGACAATTTAAGGCTGACTCTGTCTTCTGAGTTGTTGGGTACCGAGCATGATTCAGACCCCCTCCATGGGTTTATATCTTATGTTTAAAGGAATCTAGCTGGTACTGTTACCAAGGAAAAACAGTTCAATGCTGTTCAATAATGGGCTCTGAAATGCCAAAGCCCAGTGACATTTCTGCATCCATATGCTGGAACAGGTCCGACGGCGAGTTCAAAGGTGGGAACCGACACACCAAGACCAAGTGGCAATTCTGTGTCCATTCCCAGGCCCAGATAGGCCAGGCTGTTTCTGGTTCTATTCATTGTCATGGCTTGGAGTCATCTAACACCAGTGTTCTGTGCACTGGATCCAGTTTTGGAAGCTAGGCCCTACACAGAGACACGCAGTGGCAGTTCTTTGATCATCCGCTGGCCTATGTAGGCCATGTGATGTTTCTGGTTCCATTCGTTCTCACTGCTTAGAGTGTCCTGACACCATTGATCTTTGCTCCTGATCTGAGTTTGGCTGCTGCCTTGGAAAAGCCAAGGCCCAGTGACAACTCTGCATTTATCTGCCAACACAGGATCTGATTTCGGCAATGGGTTATAAAATACCGAGGCACAGTAGCAGTTTTGTGTCCATTCACTGGTGTAGATTCACACACCAAGGCCCAGTGGCAGTTCAGTGTTCATCTGGCATCCCATAGAGATCAGGGGCTGTTTCTCGTTCCACTCTCCTTCACTGCTGAGAGTCATCTCACACCTGTGATCTTTGGTCCTTATTCGAATTCAGCTGCAAGCTCAGATACACCAATGCCCTGTGGCAGTTCTGAATCCATATGGTGGCCCCAGATCCAAGTTTGTCAGCAGCCTCACAATTCCGAGGACCAGTGACAGTTCTGGTTCCATTTGCAGGCCCAAGTTTCTGTTTCCATTCATCGTCATTGCTTAGAGTCATCTAACACCAATGTTCTGTGTATTGGATCCAGTTTGGCCGCAAGATCCTAAACACTGACGCCCAGTGGCCATTCTTTGTTCATCCGCTGGCCCAGGTAGTCCAGATGATGTTTCTGGTTCCATTAATCGTCACTGCTTAGAGTCATCCAACACCAGTGATCTATGCTCCTGATCCAAGTTCAGTGAGTGCCTTGGACACTCTGAGGCCGAGTGTCAGTACTGCATCCAAATGCTGGCCCAGGTTCCAAGTTCACCAGTGGTATGCGACATGCCAAGGCCCAGTGGCATTTCTGCATCTATATGATGTCCCAAGATCCGAGTTTGCCGATGGTATATGACAATCCGAGGCCAAGTGGCTGTTCCATGTCCATTCGCTTGCCCAGGTAAACCAGGTTCTGTTTCGAGTCCTTTAGTCATCACTGCTTACAGTCATCTGCCACTATTGATCTTTGCTCCTGATATGAGTTCGGTGGGGGCCTTGGAAACAGCGAGGACCAATAGCAGTTCAGAGACCATCTGCCAGCATAGGTAAGCAAAGTTCTGTTTCCAGTTCCATCTGTCTTTACTGTTTACAGTCATCTGACGTCATTGACATTGCTCCTGATTCCTAATTTGGCTCCTGGCTAGGAAACGCCAAGGACCACTGGAAGCTCTGTTTTTATCTGCCAGCACAGGATCTGAGTTAGGAAACGGGTTCTAAAATACTGAGGCACTGTGGCAATTCTGTGTCCATTTACTGGCATAGGTGGTCCAGGGCATGTTTCTGGTTAGATTCATCGTCACTGTTTAGAGTAATATGACACCAATTATCTGTGCACCTGATCTTAGTTCGAAGGCATTAACCGACATGCCAAGGCCCAGTGGAAATTCTGTGTCTGCCAGCCCAGGATCCAAGTTGAGCAATAGGCTGCAGAACTCCAAGTCCCATTTGCAATTCTGTGTGCTTCACTGGCCCAGGTGGTCTGGCGATGATTCTGGTTCCATTCGTTGGCACTGTTTAGAGTCATCTGACACCAGTGATCTTTGCTCCTGATCCAAGTTAGGCTTTGGGCTCAGATAAGGCGATGCCTGTGGAGGTTCTGAATGCAAATGGTGGCCCAGGATCCGAGGTCATCAGCAGTCTCCAAAACTCAGAGGCCCAGTGGCAGTCCTGGGTCCATGTGCAGGCCAATGGATGTCATGTTCTGTTTCTGTTTCCATTCATCGACATTACTTAGAGAGATCTAACAACAGTGATCTGTGCACTGGATCCAGTTTTGAAAGCGAGATCATACACACAGACTCCCAGTTGAAGTTCTTGTTCATCCGTAGGACCAGGTAGGCCAGGTGATGTTTCTGGTTCCATTCATTGTCATTGCTTAGAGGCATCTGACACCAGTGATCTTAGCTCCTGATCCATGTTTGGTGGAGGCCTTGGACACGCTGAGGCCCAGTGTCAGTTCTGCATCCATATGCTGGGCCAGGATCCTAGTTCAGCAGCATTATACGACACACCAAGGCCCAGTGGCAGTTCTGTGTCCACCTTCTGGCATAGATATACCAGCTTCTGTTTCCAGTTCCATCAGTCATCACTGCTTACAGTCAACTGTCACCACTGATCTTTGCTCCTTATATGAGTTCGGTGGAGACCTTGGACAAGTCGAGGCCCAAGGGCAGTTCTGTGTCCTTCTGCCAGCCCAAGTAATCCAGGTTCTTTAAACAGTTTCATTTTTCATCACTACCTAGAGTCATCCGACTTCATTGACTTTTCTTCTGATCTGAGTTTGGCTTCGGGTTCAGAAACGCCAAGGCCCAGTGGAAGCTCGGTGTTTATCTACCAGCATAGGTTCTGAGTTTGGCAACGGATTCTAAAAATTGAGGCAAAGTGGCAGTTCTGTGTCCATCCACTGGCCTAGGTAGTCCTGGGGATGTTTCTGGTTACATTCATTGTCACTGCTTATATTCATTTGACACCAATGATCTGTGCACGTGATATGAGTTTGACAGCATTCTCCCACACACCAATGCCCATTGCCATTTCTGAGTCTATCTGCAGGACCCAGGAGTCCAGGGGCTGGTTCTGCTTACAGTTGTCATCACTGGTTTGAGTCATCTGGCACCAGTGATCTGTGCATGGGATCTAAGTTTGGCAGTGAAATCCTACAAGACAAGGCCCAGTGGAAGCTCGGTGTTTATCTACCAGCATAGGATCTGAGTTCAGCAACGGGAACTAAAATATAGAAGCACAGTGGCAGTTCTGTGTCCATCTGCTGACCTAGGTGGGCCTAGGGATGTTTCTGGTTACATTCATCGTCACTGCTTATA
>NW_023276919.1:8296799-8311191 GCF_003668045.3 Cricetulus griseus | reverse complement strand
CAGTGACAGTTCTGTATCCTCTGGTGGCACACTTCAGTCTACTCTGTTTCCAGATGCATTCATCGTCACTGCACAGAATCATCTGACACAAGTGATCTGTGCACTGGATCCAGGTTTGGCATTGACATCCTATATATCAAGGTCAGGGGGTGCTTTTGGTTCCATTCGCCATCACTGCTTAGAGTCATCTGACACAAGTGATCTTCATTCCTTATCCAGTTCGGCTGGGGCTTGGATATGCTGATGCCGTGACAGTTCTGAATCCATATTTTGGGCCAGGATCTGAGTTTTTCACCAGACTCCAAAACGCCTAGGCCCACTCCAAAACCCAGTGGCAGTTCTGGGTCCATAGACAGGCCCATGGAGGTCAGGAGGTGTTTCTGTTTCCATTCATCGTCACTGATTATAGTCATCTACCACCGGTAATCCTTGCACTGGATCCAGTTTTGGCAGCGAGATCCTACAAACAAAAGCCTATTGGTAAGTCTTTGTTTGTCCACTGGCCAATGTAGGCCAGGTGATGTTTCTGGTTCCATTCATCAACACTGCTTAGAGTCATCTGACACCAGTGATCCAAGTTTGGTGGAAGCCTTGAACATACTGAGGCCCAATTTCAGTTCTGCATTCAGTTCTTGCGGTGGTATACGACACACGGATGCCCAGTGGCAGTTCTGTGTTCATCCGGTGTACCAGGTAAACCAGATTCTGTTTCCAGTTCCTTTAGTCATCACTGCTTACAGTCATCTGCCACTATTGATCTTTGCTCCTGATATGAGTTCGGTGAGGGCGTGGACATGCCGAGGGCCAATGGCATTTCTGTTTCCATCTGCCAGCCCAGGTAAGCCAATTTCTGTATCCAGTTCCATTTGTCATCATTATTTACACTCATCTGACACCATTTATCTTTGCTGCTGATATGAGTTCGGCTGCAGGCTCGGAAACGCCAAGACCCAGTGGCAGCTCTGTGTTTATCTGACAGCACTGGATCTGAGTCCAGCAACTGGTTCTAAAATATTTTGTCACAGTGACAATTCTGTGTCCATCCGCTGGCCAAGATGGGCCAGGCGATGTTTCTTGTTCCATTAGTCATCAATGCTTAGAGTAACCTGACAACAATGATCTGTGTGCCAGATCCAAGTTTTGTGACGGTTCCTTTATGCTGAGTCCCTTGGCAGTTCTGTGTCCTCTGCAGGCCCAGGTATGCCAGGATGTATTTACAGTTCCATTCATCTTTAGTGCTTAGTTTCATCAGACACCAGTGAGCTGAGCGCATGATCCGAGTTCAAAAGCATTCTATGACTCGCCAAGGCCCAGTGGCAGTTCTGTGTCTATCTGCCAGCTCAGAATTTGAGTTCAGCAAAAGGCTCTGAAACGCCAAGCCTGGTGGCAGTTTTGTGTCCAACTGCCAGACCATGGAGTTCAGGGGCTGTTTCGGCTTCCATGTGTCTTCACTACTAACAGACATCTGACACCAGTGATCTATGCACTGGATCAGATTTCTGCAATGAGATCCAACATGCCCAGGCACAGTGGCAGCTGTATGGTTATCTGCTAGCACAGGATCTGAGTTTGGCTAAGGGTTCTGAAATGGGGAGGCACAGTGGGAATTCTGTGTCCATCGCTGGCCCAGGTAGGCCATGGGCTGTTTCTGGTTCCATTCATCATCACTGCTTAGAGTCATCTGACACCAGTGATCTATGCATCTGATCTGAGTTCGATGACCATCTCCCACATGTCAAGGCTCAGCGGCAGTTCTCTGTACATCTGCCAGTGCAGGATCCGAATTCAGCAACAGACTCTGAAATGCCAAGTCCCTGTGGCAGTTCTGTGTACATCTGCCAGCCCAGGCAAGCAAGATACATTTTGCAGTTCCGTTCATTGTCACAGAATACAGTCATCTGACAACAGTGATCTGTGCTCTGGATCCGAACGCCAGACCAAGCTCCTACACACAGAATCCCAGTGGCAGTTCTGTATCCCTGTGCCTGCACAGGGAGTCCAGAGACTGTTTCTGTTCCCATTTATCATCACTATTTAGAATCTGACAACAGTGATCTGTGATCTCATCAGAGTTCTGGGATGAGATCCTACATGTTGAGAGGTCCAGTGGCATTTCTGAGTCCATATAAGTGGCCAAGGATCTGAGTTTGATGATGGTATATGACAGGAAAAGTCCCTGTGTGAGTCCAGTGCCCATCTGCAGACCCAAGGAGGTGAGGGGCTTTTTCTGGTTCCATTTTCCTCATTGATTATAGTCATCTAACACCCATGATCTGTGCACTGGATCCAGTTCTGGCAGCAACCCTACACACCAATGCCCAGTGGAAGTTCTTTGTTTTTACTGCTATCCTAGGTAGACCAGATGATGTTTCTGGTTCCATTCATTGTCACTGTTTAGAGTCATCTGACACCAGTGATCTGTTCACCAGATCCAGGTTTGGCAGCGAGATCCTATACACCAAGGCCCAGTGGCACTTCTGTGTACTTTGTTGGCCCATGTGGCCAGGCGAAGTTTCTGGTTCCATTCGTCATCACTGCTTAGAGTCTTCTGACACTTGTGATCACTGTTTCAGATCCAGGTCCTGAGATGGCTCCCTCACGAGGGCCCAAAGGCAGTTGTGTGTCCATCTGGTGCCCAGGGAGGACAAGGATGTTTCAGATTCCATTTATTGTCACTTCTTAGAGTCATCTGACCCCAGTGATCTGTGCTCTGGATATGAGTTCGGGGGCGAGCTCCTACACGTTGAATCCCAGTGGTAATTCTGCATCCATTTGCCTGCACAGGGACTCCAGGCACTGTTTCTGGTTCCATTCATGGAAACTATTTGGAGTCATCCTACAACAGTGATCTGTGATCTGGATCCAAGTTCTGGTGTGAGCTCCTATATGTAGAGGCCCAGTGGCAGTTCTGCATCAATATGGTGCTCCAGGATCTGACTTTGTTGGCGGTATATGACAGGCCCAGTCGCTGTGGGAGTCTAGTGTCCATCTGCAGGACCAAGTCCCTGTGGCAGTTCTGCATTCATATGCTGGCATAGGAGACGAGTTCGGCAGTGGTAGATGACACCCTGAGTCCCAGTTTCAGTTCTGTATCCATCCTCTGGGCCAGGTAAGCCAGGTTCTGTTTCCAGTTTCATTTGTCATCACTGCTTAGAGTCATCTGACACAAGTGATCAGTGTTCTGGATACCAGTTCTGGGGCCAGCTCCTACACGCATAGTCCAACTGGCAGTTATTGTTTAATCTGCCAGCTTAGGGCTGCAACATAATAAACCTAGTGGCAGTTCTGTGTGCATCTTCCTGTGCATGGAGGCCATGGTCTTTTTCTGGTCAATTTATTGTGATTGCTTATAGTCACCTAACAACAATGATATGTGCAAAAGATGCAGGTTTGGAAGCAAGCTCTTACACACCGAGGCACAGTGGCAGTTCTGCATCTATCTGCAGGCCCATGGAGGTCATCTCTGTTTCTAGTTCCATTGGTTGTCACTGCTTAGAGTCATCTGACATCCATAATCTGTGCTATGGATCAAAGTTCTGCTGTAGGCTCCAACAAGATGAGGCCAAGAGATAGTTCTGCCTCCATCTGCCAGCCCAGGATCAGAGTTCATCAGTGAGCTCCAAAATGATGAGTCCCAGTGGCAGCTCTGTGTCCACCTGCTGGCCCAGGTAGACCAAGGGCTGTTTCMAGTTCCATTCATAATCACTGATTAGAGTCATCTGACACCAGTGATCATAGCACCTGGTCCCAATTCAGCAGCAGGTTCCAATAAACCAAGGCCCAGGGGTGGTTTCACATCCAACTGCTAGCCCAGAATCTCAGTTCAGAGGTGGTATACGACACATTGAGGCACAGTGGCAGTTCTGTCTCCATCTGCCATCCCTGCATCCATGTTATGTGGTAGGCTCCAACACGCCAAAGCATCGTTGCATTTCTCCTTCAATCTGATTGCCAAGGACCCAACTATTGTTCCAGGATCGAACACTACTAGGTCCAGTGGCAGTTCTGCATCCATCTTCCTTTCCTGGACCCAAGTTCTGCTGTGGGTTCTGACACGCCAAAGCCCAGGTACATTTCTGCCTCAATCTGCTGGCCCAAGATGCAAGTTCAGAGGCATTTCTGACACATCGAGGCCTAGTGGCAAATCTTCATCTATCTGCCTTCTCTGTTTCCGAGTTCAGGGATGGGCTCTGGCACGCCAAAGACAAGTGGCAGTTCTGCATCCATCTGCCTACCCAGGATCTGATATCTTCGTCTGGGTTCGACAAGCCTAGGTCCTGTGGCAATTCTCTGTCCATCAATTGGCCTGGGTAGGCCAGGAGATGTTTCTGGTTCCATTTGTTGTCACTGCTTAGAGTTATCTGATACCAGTGATCTTTGATCCTTATCGAGTTTGGCGGCTGCCTCTGACACATCAAGGACTAGTGTGAGTTCTAAACTTAACTTCATCTCTTCCGTTGAGGTCAAGGAGACCCTAATGAGTGCTACCTGGCCTGTCCAAGAAAGGAAGAAACAGAAAGTCCAGGATGTGGTAGTACCACAACCTTCTCAGGTCCCCAGTGTTGAAAAATGCCCTGATTCAGCAGGATGCAATCTAGAGAACTTGATATCCTTATTCTGTAAATTGCCATTTCTAACAACCCAACAATCAGTATTCATCGAAAGTAGGAATGAAAGGTGAATGCATCAGGCTGGCCTGTCCAAGGACAGCTGGCAGTACTCTGTTCAGTCCAGCTTTCAGTGTTACTAAGTCTGCAGGCCGCTTTAAAAGACCCAGTTAAAAAACAGATCCTGACACACTTATGCTCTCTTAGTGTCTCTCTCTCTCACTCCTTCTCTCTCTCCCTCTTTCTCTGTCTCTCTCTCTCTCTCTCAATGTCCTTCTTATCTTCAAGTTCCTATCTGCTATCTGCTCTTTGCTATGTTTCTGACCCTTTTCTTCTCTTCTCCTCTCTCCCCAACTCAGGCTCTCCCACCCTGTCTGAAATCCTTGGTTCCTGGAATTTCATAGGTAGGTTTTCAATAGCTCTGTGTTCAGTTTCCTTTTCGTACATTTCCCCTTGAATGTACACTAAAGGCCAACACTATTGCTGAGAAAGCCATGGAATGTCTCTCTCTGTGACCTCTCACCATGCCCAGGAATTGATGGGTGGGAATCCTCAGTGATCATTCTCTCAGATTGACCAAACTGTGAGAAACCCCTTCAGGTCGGTGTTTATCCCAAGGATGAGGTCCAACACCACATTCGCTGAATAATTTGTGAATTCAGGATCATGCCTTCAGCAGTTTCTTCCCTCCAATAATAGGTATTCTGTGTCGACTTGAATGTTCAGGCATTTTGTTCTGCCTTTGCCCATGAGTTCAAACAGACTCTGAGTTCTGAGATTAGGAGTATCAAACCATCTTTGGCCTAGCCCATGGGAAATACATCTTATGATTGAGGCATACTTCCGGTTATTGTTAACTTGGAAAACCTGTTCAAATGCTTTTAAGGAGGAATGTCATATTCCCCAGGTTGTGTATAATGGACAAACAAAATGAAAAGACACACATTACTGATGGAAATTTGAGTTTTGCATGGTAGGTTTTTCCAGGAAGGTTTAAATTCCATATCTTAGGTTAGATTGAACTATCATTGCACTGCAGGTACTTGGGTGCATCAAATGATGTCAGAAGCAAAGCAGAGTTCATGAAGCAGAGACAGCATACTCCTTGAGTATGAGAAAGCCCACCAGTGGACTGGATTTCACATATCTCAGCCTACAGTAATCCTTGGTTTGTCTGTCTTTCTGTCTGTATGTCTGAATTGTCAATTGTCTACCAATCACTGTCACTGTCTCCCTATGTATGTCCCTTCACCCTGGTGGGCTGCCCACTATAACTCTACCTGAATTTCACTGGAACTCCCTGCAAGATGAGCCCCCCCTCTCTGTCTCTCTGTGACCCTATTACTCTCGCTCTCTCCTAATCTCTCACCCTCTCTCTTGCCTTCTGTCTTTCCCTCCACAACCTGCATGAATACCAGCAACTCTTGACTTGCTCAGGACTGTTATCTACCAAATGTGATCCTTTTGTATCACTTTCAGTATGTATCTCCCTTGCTGTGTGTCTTTCTCTCTCTCTGTTAGAGTATTGAAGAGCATGTTTAAAAACTCTAAAATGGCAAAATTAAGGTGCTTTTTATTGTCCTTTAGATACGGTTCATTTTCAAACATGTGAATGCATTCAGCCAACTTGATTGTATCAAAAGAAGGCAGGAGATGTATCTCCAATTTATGTTTTTGGCATACTAAATATTTTCGTGTAAGTTCCATTGACCTGAATGGCACCCATGCAAAAATATCTAAAGATTCATTCAAGATAAATAGTATTCTTTCCCACAACGATCCCAGATTCCTCTCCTCATCCTCTGGTACCATTCTCTGGGAAAAGCCTCCATCATTTGACCATGAAACCCTCTGTCACCAGGACTTAAGAAATATTTTGTCTTCTACTACTCACCTACTACAGAGCTGATATCTGTCGAGGCTTAGGATGCCCAAGACAGCCACACATTCTGGAAATTCTTGGAGCATCCATGTATTCCGGAATGTGGTAGTATCCCACTATTCACAGGGCACCCAAATTTGGTCAATGCCCTGTCTTCAAAAAGAAGCAGACTTGAAAACTCGACATCTTTATTCCCAATGTTGCCAAGTTTAAGAACAAAATTTCCATAATAAATGAAAGTGGGAATGAAGGTCTTGGCATTAGTCCTGCCCATGAAAATTGGAAGGGTGCACTCACTCAGCAAGTACTCTGTTCAGTCCAGGGTTCCATGGTTAATAAGTCTGCCAGCAGAGTTACAGGACCCTTTAAAAGACAGATCCCTATCCAAGACTAATGAATTATTCTCTCTGTCACCTTTCATTTCGTCTCTTCTATCTTCTCTCTGGTATCTTCCTATGACCCTCTTCATCTCTACTCCTGTCTCCCCGACTCACCATATCCAACAATGTCAGAAAATCTAAAGTTCATGGACATTCTAAGAATCCTGTTCCATTTCACAGGATGCCGTCTCCATAGCGAACTTTCCCCTTCCATGTAAACAGATGACGAACTATGTAGCAGACAAAGCAATGGAGGCTCTCTCTCTGTGAACTCTCTCCATACCCAGGCTCAGTAGAGTGGGATATCGCAGAGATATTTTCTGGAGCTGACCAAAAGCTGAAACTCCCCATGAGGACAGTGTGTTTCCCAAGATGAGTTCCACCACCACATTTGCTGAATCACCTGTGGGTTTGGGAGTTTCTTCTCTTACGACTTTGTGAGTTTCTTCTCTACACTTTTCGGAACCCTGTATCGTCTCAACGTTTCAGGAATGTTTTGATCCACAATTGTCGATGAGTTAAGGCTGACACCGTCTTCTGAGATGTTGAGTACAGAGCCTCCTTCAGCCACCCGCATTGGAATTACATCTTATGTTTACGGGAATACAGCTGCTACTGTTAACCGTGAAAAAAAATGTTCAATGCCATTTAGTGGAGCATAGTCAAATACCCTAACAAGTACATAAGTGGACTAAGAAAATGAAACGAATCACATTATTGTAAAAAAGGTGAGTTTTCCATGGCTAGCTTATTCAAGGAAAGTTTAAATTCCATTTCTTAGATTAGATTGAAAGATCATTATACTGCAGATAGTTGGATTCATGAAATGATGTTGTCAGCATAAGGCAGAGACAGCTTTCTCCATGAGTATGTTGGGAGCCTGCCTCTGGATGAAAAATGCACTTATCCCAGCCTACACTAAGACTTGGAATGTCTGTGTGTCTGCCTGTCTGCCTTTCATTCTCTACCTCTCACTCTCTCACTCACTGTCCCTGTCTTTTTCTCTGTGTATCTCTGTCTCTCATCGTATGTGTCTCTCTCTATATATATATGTCTCTACAGCCTGGGTGGGAATCTAAGTGCTTTTCAATGTATTTGCCTGCTACATGAAAACAAAGTCTCTCTCTCTCTCTCTCTCTCTCTCTCTCTCTCTCTCTCTCTCTCTCTCTCCTCTGTCTAGTCCTCTGTTTTTGCCTCTGGACCCTGGGCGAATACCTGAAGCTGTACTTGTTGTTGACTGGTCTCCACCGAAACTGAGCTTTTATCGGTACTTTTGTATGTATCCCTTTCTCTCTCTCTCTGTTTCTCTCTCTCTCTCTCTCTCTCTCTCTCTCTCTCTCTCTCTCTCTGTCTCTCTCTCCCTTTCCTCTTCCATTTCCTATCTGCTATCTGCTCTTTGCTATTTCTCTGACCCTCTTCTCATCTTCTCCTCTCTTCTCTACTCACTCTCTCCTACCCTGTCTGAAATCCTTGGTTCATGGAATTTCATAGGTAGGTTTTCCATTGCTCAGTGTTCAGTTTCCATTTGGTACTTTCCCCCTTCAACGTACACAAAACACCAACAGTATCACTGAGAAAGCCATGGAGGGTCTCTCTCTGTGGTCTCTCATAGTGCCCATACTTGGATGAGCGGGAATCTGCAGAGATAATTTTCTCAGACTGACCAAACTGTGAGAAACCCCTTAATTTGGTATGTATGCCAAGGCTGAGTTCCAACAACACATTTGCTGAATCATTTGTGTTTTCAGCATTATGATTTCGGAAGTTTCTCCACTCCAATGTTAGGTATTCTGTGTCTTCTTGAATGGTCAGGCATTATGTTCTCCCTTTGCCCATGACTTCATGCTGACTCTGAGTTCTGAGTTTAGGAGTACTAAGCATTTTTGGTTCTGGCCCATGGGAAATCCATCTTATTATTAAGACATCCTTCAGGTTAATGTAACCTTAGAAAAACTGTTCAAATGCTTAAATGGAGGAATGTCAAAAACCCCAGGATGTTCATTAATGAACTAACAAAATGAAAAGACACACATTACTGAATTAAATTTGAGTTTTGCAAGGTAGCTTATTTCAGGAAGATTTAAATTATGTATCTTAGAATAGATTGAAGGATCATTGGACTGCAGGTACTTGGGTGTACCAAATGATGTCAGACACAAGACAGACTATATGAGGCAGAGACAGCATCATCCTTGAATAAGATAGGACACACCCGTGAAACTTGTGTATACATATCTCTGCCTAAACTAATTTTTGGTTTTTCTGTTTGACTCTCTGTTGTTTGAATTTTCATCTCTAACTCTCTATCACTCACTGTCACTCTCTCTGTGTGTATATCCCTTCACCCTCCTTGTCTGCTATAAATCTACCTGAATTGAACTGGACCTGCCTGCTAACTGTGCCTCTCTCTGTCTCTCTCATTATCTCTCTCTCTCTCTTAATCTCTCCCAGTCTCTCACACTCTCTCTGTCCTTCTATCTTTTCTTCAGCAACCTGGATGAATAGAGGTAGCTCTGGAATTGCTCAGGAACGTACTCTACCAAATCTGATCCTTTTGCTCTGTCTGTAAGTGTCCCCCTTTCTGTCTGTGTTTTCCTCTCTATCTGTCAGAGTATTGATGAGCATGATAACCACAGTAGAATGGCAACATAAAGATGCTTTTTTTATTGTGCTATAGATACACTTCTTTTTCAAACATGTGAATGCTTTCAGCCAATCTGCTTGTCTCAAAAAAGCCAGGTGGTATATCTCCAATTTATGTTTGTGGCAAACACAACGTTTTCCTGTAAGTTCCAGAGAGCTGAATGGGACCGTGCAAAGAGGTCCAAAGTTTCACTCAAGATAAATAATATTCATTCCCTCAATGATCCCAGATTCCTCTCCTCTTCATCTGGTACCTTTCCCTTGGAAAAAACTCCATCATATGACCATGCAAGCCTCTGTCTCAAGGAGTTAGGTAATACTTTGTTTTCTAAACATAAGTTCATCTCCTACACTTCTGATATCTCTGGAGGCGTAGGATTCTCAAGACAGAGTCACACATTCTGGAAATCCCTGGGGCAACCAGGTATTCCAGGGTGTGATAGTACCTCATTATTCTCAGGGCACCCTAAGTTGGTCAATGTCCTTTCATCAAAAAGAAGCAGTCTTGAGAACTCAACATCGTTATTCCCAATGTTGCCAAGTTTAAGCACCAAAATTTCCATAATAAATGAAGGTGGGAATGAAGGTGTTGGCATCTGTCCTGTCTATGAAACCCGGAAGGGTGCACTCACTCAGCAAGTACTCTGTTCAGTCCAGGGTTCCATGGGTAATAATTCTGCAGGCAGGGTTATAGGACCCTTTAAAAGACAGATCCCTACCCACAACTAATGTATTATTCTCTGTCACCTTCCAAGTCCTCTCTGCTATCTTCTCTCTGATATCTACCTCTGAACCTCTTCACAAATTCTCCTGTCTCCCCCACTCACCCTCTCCAACCATGTCAGAAAAACTAAAGTTCATGGACGTTCTAAGATTCCTGTTCCATTGCTCAGGGTTCCATCTCCATAGCGAGCTTTCTCCTTCAATGTAAACAAATGACCAACTCTTGAGCTGTGAAAGCCGGAGGCTCTCTCTCTTTGTGAAATCTCTCCATACCCAGGATCGGTTGATCAGGACATCGCATTGTCTGTCTGTTTACATGTGTCTCCCTTGCTGTGTGTGTTTCTGTCTTTGTCAGAGTATTGAACAGCATGCCAAACCACTCTGAAATTCTAAAATTAAGGTGCTTTTTGTCCCATGTTCTTTTCAAACATGCGAATTCTTTCACTCAAGTTTCTTGTATCAAAAAAGGCTGCTGATATGTCTCTAATTCATGTTTTTGGAAAACACAAAGTGTTCAAGTAAGTTCCAGTGAGTTGAATGCGACCCATGCCAAAAGGTTCAAGTTTCAATCCAGATAAATAGTATTTAGCTTCCCAATGTTCTGAGATTCCTCTCTTGCTCATCTGTTACTTCCTTGGGAAAACCCTCCTTCATCTGTCCATGCAACCCTCTGTCACCAGGACATAAGAAATATTTTGTTTTCTAAACTTAACCTGATCTCCTAAAGTTCTGACATCCCAAGACAGTGCCACACATAATGGAAATTCTTGGAACAACCTGGGACTCCAGGACATGGTAGTACCCCACCATTCCCATGGCCCCCAAATTTGGTCAATGCCATTTCATCACAAAGAAGGTGTCTTTAGAACTCGACATCATTATCCCAATGTGGTCAAGTCCAAGACCCCAAATTTACATAATAAATTAAGGTGGGAATGAAGGTCCTGTCATCTGTTTACCTGCCCATGACATTTGGAAGGATTCACTCACTCAGCAAGGACTCTGTTCCGTCCAAGGTTCCATGGGTAATAGGTCTGCATGCAGGGTAATAGGAACTTGTAAAAGACAGATCACTTTCCACAACTGATGTATCAATCTCACTGTAAAATTCCAATTACTCTCTGTTTTATTCTCTCTATTTTCTTTCTCTGACACACTTCATCTCTTCTCCTTTCTCAACCATCACCCTCTGCAACCATGTCAGAAAATCTAAAGTTCATGGACATTCTAAGATTCCTGTTCCATTGCTCAGGGTTCCCTCTCCATAGAGTGCTTTCCCCTTCCTCAAAAACCAATGTCCAACTCGTGCTGTCAAAACCATAGAGGCTCTCTCTCTGTGAACTCTCTCCATACCCTGGGTCGGTTTTTGCATTCATATGTTGGCCCAGGATCTACAGCAAGTTCTACTGTGGGATCCAACGCACCCAGTCCCAGTGGCAATTCTGTGTCCTTTCACCGGCCCAGATAGGCCAGGCGATGTTTCTGGTTCTATTCATTGTCATTGTTTAGAGTCATCGAACACCAGTGATCTGTGCACTGGATCCAGTTTTGAAAGCGAGATCCTACACAAAGACAGCCAGTGGCAGTTATTTGTTCATCCACTGGCCCATTCTGCATCCATATGCTGGCCCAGGATCCAATTTTCGTGGTGGTATATGACACGCCGAGTCTCACGAGTATTTCTGTATCCATATGATGGACCAGGATCCGAGTGTGGCGGTGGTATATGACACACAGATGCCCAATGGCAGTTCTGTGTTCATCCGGCCTACCAGGTAAACCAGGTTCTGTTTCCAGTTCCTTTAGTCATCACTGCTTACAGTCATCTGCCATCACTGATCTTTGCCCCTGATATGAGTTCGGCTGCAGGCTCGGAAACGCCAAGACCCAGTGGCAGTTCTGTGTTTATCTGACAGCACTGGATCTGAATTGGGCGACTGGTTCCAAAATATTTTGGCACAGTGGCAATTCTGTGTCCATCTGCTGGCTGAGGTGGACCAGGCGATGTTTCTGGGTTCCATTAGTCACCAATGCTTAGAGTAATCTGACAACAGTGATCTGTGTGCCAGTTCCAAGTTCTGCGATGGTTCCTTTATGCCGAGTCCCATGGCAGTTCTGTTTCCTCTGCTGGCCCAGGTAAGCCAAGTTGTATTTCCAGTTTCATTCATCGTTAGTGCTTAGATTCATCTGACATCTGTGATCTGAGCGCATGATCCAAATTCGATGACATTCTATGACACACCAATCCTGGTGGCAGTTTTGTGTCCATCTGCCAGAACAGGGAGTTCAGGGGCCTTTTCGGCTTCCATGTGTCTTTACTAGTTAGAGTCATCTGACTCCAGTGATCTATGCACTGGATTTGATTTCTGCAATGAACTCTGATATGCCCAGGTCCAGGGGCAGCTGTATGGTTATCTGGTAGCCCAGGATTTGAGTTTGGCAAAGGGTTCTGAAATGCCGAGGCACGGTGGCAATTCTGTGTCCATCTGCTTGCCCATGTAGGCCAAGGGCTGTTTCTGGTTCCATTCATCATCACTGCTTAGAGTCAATTGACACTAGTGATCTATGCACCTGATCTGAGTTCGATGGCCATCTCCCACATGTCAAGGCCCAGTGGCAGTTCTCTGTCCATCTGTCAGTGCAGGATCCGTGTTCAACAACAGGCTCCGAAATGAAAAGGCCCAGTGGCAGTTCTGTGTCTTTCAGTAGGCCCAGGTAAGCCAGGTTCTTTTTACAGTTCCAATCATCGTCACAGAATACAGTCATCTGACAACAGTGATCTGTGCTCGGTATCTGAATGCCAGGCCGAGCTCCTACACAAAAAACCCCAGTGGTAGTTATGGTTTCATCTGATGTAGCCTGCTCGGGGTTCGGCGGCAGGCTTTGACATGGCAAGGCCCAGTGTCAGTTCTGCAGCCATATGCTGGCCCAGGATCTGAGTTTGGCAGCGGTGTATGACACGCCAAAGCCCAATGTAGTTCTGCATCCATCTGCCGTGCTTGGATTCGTGGTCTGTATTGGGCCTCTACACACCAAAGCCCAGTGGCAATTCTGCCTCCACATGCAGGCCAAGGAACCAAGTTCGGCGGCAGTATATGACACACCAATGTGCAGTGGCAGTACTGTGTACATCTGCAGGCCCATGGAGGTCATTGGCTGTTTCTGGTTGCATTGGTCCTCACTGCTTAGAGTCATCTGACACTAGTGATCTGTGCTATGGATCCTAGTTCTTCGGCAGCCTCCAACAAGCTGAGGCCAAGTGATAGTTCTGCCTCCATCTGCCAGCCCAGGATCAGAGTTCGTCAGTGAGCTCCAAAATGACAAGTCCCAATGGCGGTTCTGTATCCATCTGATGCCCCAGGTAGACCAGGGGCTGTTTCCATTCCATTCATAATCACTGATTAGAGTCATCTGACACCAGTGATCATAGCACCTGATCCTAATTCGGCTCCAATACACCGAGGCCAAGGGGTAGTTCTACATCCAAAAGCTGGCCGAAAATCGCAGTTCAGATGTGGTGTACGACACATTGAGCACATTGACAGTTCTGCATCCGTCTGTTGTCCCTGCATCCGAGTTATGTGGTAGGCTCCAACACACCAAAGAATCGTTGCATTTCTCCTTCAGTCTGCCGGCCCAGGATCCAAGTTCGGTGCCAGGATCAAACACTATGAGGCCCAGTGACAGTTTTGCATCCATCTTCCTTTCCTGGACCCAAGTTATACTGTGGGCTCTGACATGCTAAAGCCCAGTTGCATTTCTGCCTCAATCTGCTGGCCCAAGATGCAAGTTATGAGGCATTTCCGACACGTCGAGGCCCAGTGGCAATTCTGCATCTATCTGCCTTCTCTGGATCCGAGTTCTGGGACAGGCTCTGTCAAGCCAAAGACAAGTGGCAGTTCTGTGAAAGTAGCAAAAAGTAGGAATGAAAGTTGAAGGCATCAGGCTGGCCTGTCCAAGGCGCCTGGCATGATGCACTCACTCAGGCAGTACTGTCCCTCGCGATCGTCTCGCCAGCAAGAACGACACAGGACACTCGGATCCTTCTGCAGTAAAGCTTTAATGCATCTTGAGAGACAGATGATCAGCTTCTGATTAGGGAGACTCCGAGCCAAGAATCCCGTCCCCTTATAAAGGCTCATAAGCTCTGAGCAATG
>NW_023276919.1:8262915-8296299 GCF_003668045.3 Cricetulus griseus | reverse complement strand
ATTTGTATCATTCACTGTCACTGTCTCTTTCAATCACTGTCTCTCATTGTATTTTTCTGTATATGTCTCTTCACCTTGGTAGGCCTCTACAACTCTCCCTGATTTGAAATGGGCCTGAGGACTAACTGAGCCCCTCTCTCTCCTTCTCTCTCTCTCTCTCTCTCTCTCTCTCTCTCTCTCTCTCACTCTCTCTCTCTGTGTGTGTGTGTGTGTGTCCCACTGTCTCACTCCCTCATTCTGTCTTTGTCCTTCTGCCATTGCCTCAAAAACCTGGGTTAATACCAGCAGCTCAGGACTTCCTCAGGACTGTTCTCCACTAAATCTGATCCTTTTGTCTATCTATCTGCATGTGTCTCTCTCATTGTGTTTGTCTGTCTCTCTATCAGAGAAGTGAAGAGCATGCTAAACCATTCTAAAATGGCAAAATTAAGGTGCTTTTTTATGGGCCTATGGTTACACTTATTTTTCAGACATGTGAATGTTTTCAGCCAAGTTGCTTTTATCAAAAAAGGCAGCTGATGTGGCTCTAATTTATGGTTTTGGCAAACCAGGAGTATTCCTGTAAGTTTCAGGGTGCTGACTGTGACCCATGCAAAAAGTCCAAAGATTCACTCCAGATAAATGGTATTCAGTCCCTCTATGATCACAGATTCCTCTCCTCCTCATCTGTTGCCTTTACCTGGGAAAACCCACCTTCAACTGGCCATGCAACCCTCTGTCACCAGGAATTCAGAAATATTTTTTTCTAAACTTAGCCTCATCTCCTTCACTGCAGACATCTCCTGAAGAATAGGATGCCCAAGAAGTGCCACACATTCTGGAAATCAGTGGAGAAACTACCTACTCCAGGATGTGGTAGTAACCCACTATTCTCAGGGCCCCCTAAGATGGTCAATTACCCTTCATCAAAAATCAGCAGTCTTGACAATTCAACATTGTTATTCCCTAATTTTCCAAGTCTAAAATCCAAAATTTCTATAATCTGTGAAAGTGTGAATGAAAGGCCCTGAAGGGTGCAATGACTCAGCATGTACTCTGTTCAGTCCAGGTTTCAATTGGTACTAAGACTGCAGGCACGGTTATAGGATCCCTTTAAAAGATATATCCCTACCCACTGCTGATGTCTTATTCTCTCTGTCACCTTCCAAATCCTCTCTGCAATCTGCTATCTGGTATCTTCCTCTGACTCTCTTCATCTCTTCTCCTGTCTCCCTCACTCACCCTCTTCAACCATGTCAGAAAATCTAAAGTAAATGGACAATTTAAGATTCTTGGACAATTACTCAGGGTTCAGTCTCCATAGTGAGCTTTCCCCTTCCATGTAAACAAATGATCAATTCTGGAGCTGTGAAAGCCATGGAGTCTATTTCTCTGTGAACTCTTTCCATACCCAGTCTTGGTCGAGCCGGACATCAAAGAGATCTTTTACTGGGACTGACAAAACATCAACAAATCCCATTAGGTAGGTGTGTTTCCCAAGGATGATGTCCACCACCACATTCGCTGAATCACATGTGCATTTCAGAATTATGCCTTTGTGAGTTTCTTCCCTCCAGTGTTTGGACCCCTGTGTTGTCTCAACTATTCTGGCATTTGTTGCTGCACAATTGTCGATGAGTTAAGGCTGACTCCATCTTCTGAGAAACTGTTATCCGAGCCTCCTTCAGCCACCTCCACTGGAATTACCTCTTATGTTTAAGGGAATCTATTGGTTACTGTTACTGTGGAAAAAAACATTCAATGCTTTTGTGTGGAAGCAATACCAAATACCCTAAGAAGTACATCAATGGACTAAGAAAATGAAAGGAATCACATTACTGTAAAAAAGGTGAGTTTTCCATGGTTAGCTTCTTCTAGGAAGGGTTAAATTACATTCCTTAGATTAGATTGAAACATCATTGGACAGCAGATACTTGGGGGCATGAGATGATGTCAGCAGCAGGACAGAGTTCATTAGGCAGAGACAGCATCATTCATGAGTATGTTGGGAACCTGCCTCTGGATGTGATATTCAATTATCCTAGCCTACACTAATCCTTGGCCTGTCTGTGTCTCTGTCTGTCTGTCGCTCCTTTCTTCTCTAACTCTATATCACTCACTGCCTGTCTCTGTTTATCTCTGTCTCTCACTGTCAGTGTCTCTATGTACATGTATCTACACCCTGTGTGGGAGTCTATAATTCTACCTGCTGGGCAATGTGTTTGCCTGCTACACTAAGCCAAAGTCTCTGTCTCTCTCTGGTCCTATCTTTTTGCCTCTGCACCCTGGGTGAATACCTGCAGCTGTACTTGTTCTAGACTGGTATCCACCGAAACTGATCTTTTATCTGTCCGTTTCTCTCTCTCTCTCTCTCTATCTCTCTCTCTCTCTCTCTCTCACTGTGTGTGTGTGTCTCTCTCTCTCTCCCTCTCTCTCTCTCTGTCTCTCTGTCTCTCTCTCTCTCTGTCTCTCTCTCTCTCTCTCTCTCTCTCTGTGTGTGTGTGTGTGTGTATGTACGAGTACTGAAGAGTATGCTAAACCTCCTTACAATGGCAAAATTAAGGTACTTTTTTATTATTGTCCGAAAGATACCTTTCCCATTCCAAAATGAGAATGCTTTCAGCCAAGTGGCTTCTATCATAAAGAGGCAGCTGATGTGTCTCCAATTTATGTTTTTAGTATACCCAAAATATTCCTGTAAGTGCCCGGAAGCTGAAAGGGACCCATGCAAAGAGGTCCAAAGATGCACTCCAGATAAATCGTATTCAGCCACTCAATGATCCCAGATTCCTTTCCTCCTCATATGGTATCCCTCTCTCAGGAACCACTCCCTCATCTGACCACTAACACCTCTGATATCAGGCCTTTAGAAACATTATCTTTTCTAAACTTAACCTCATCTCCTACACTACTGACATCTGGCGACGTCTAGGAGGCCCGAGTGTGTGCTACACAACCTGTACAAGGAAGGAGCAAGCAGATACTCCAGGAAGTGGTAGTACCACAACTTTATCAGGCCCCCAATGATGGACAATGCCCCTATTTCAGCAGGATGCAGTCTTTAGGTCCTGAAATCTACATTCCCTAAATTGACAAGTCTACCACCCCAACATTCAGTATTCAGGGAAAGTTGGAATGAAAGTTCTAGGCATCAGAATGTCCTGTCCATGGCACCAGACATGATTCACTCATTCAGGCAGTACACTGTTCATTCCAAGCTTCCATGAGTACTAAATCTGCATGGTGGTTTAAAGGACCCCCTTAAAAGACAGATCCTGGCTGTCTTAGGCACTCTTATTCTCACTCTGTGTCTCTGTCTCTGTCTCTGTATCTCTCTCACACCTTTCTCCTCCTCTCAGCTATCTGCTCTATGCTCTTCCTATGACCCACTTAGTCTCTTCTCTTGTGTCCCACACTGATGGAAATCCTCGGTTCATGGACATTCTAAGGTCGGTGTTCCATTGCTCAGTGTTCAGTTTCGATAGTGGGCTTTCCCCTTCCACATAAACAAAAACCTACACTCGAGCTGTGAAAGCAGTGGAGGGTCTCTCTCTGTGACCTCTTCCATACCCAGGATTGGTTGTGTGGGACACCACCGAGATTTTTTTCTGGGACTGACCAAATGTTGAAACACACCATCATGTCCATAGCAGAGAGAAATCTGATCTCCATAATTTACAGAGAATTCAAGAAGCTACCTTGCAAAACAACAAATAAGCTAATGAAAAAGTAGCATAGAGTGGTAAATCGAAAATTCCCAATATTGGAATCTAAATGCTTAAAGGTACATAAAAATGAGCTCCACATCCTGAGACATCAGGGAATTTCAAATCTAACCAACTTTTTAGGTTTTAGTAAGAATGTCATATTCAAAAAATTTGTAATAATGGAAAGAATATTCAATGCTAAAATGGAGGACTTTTCCACTCAAACAGATGGTGGAATATCATAATCATATAATAACCTAATAATTCTACAAAACCATCTTTTCACAAGAGCAGTGATTGGACACATTTCAAGTGTAGAGGCAAGAATAACCCAGACCATTCGTGATCCCAGGATGGAGTGGTTCTAGGGATGCCAGAAGCATCACAGGACACTCAATGTGACTCTATGCAGCCGAGATCTCAGTTCTATACAGAGAATGTATGAAAGGGACACAGAAAAGTGCCCCCTGGTACATTAACTCATTGAGAATCCTAGCTTGTTATAATTTGAATTCCTGCTAATTCTGCCCACTAATTAAACTGGGAGCTCTGTTCTATTCTTTCTTTTATTAAACAATTTTGGAGGTATTCACAGATGCACTGGAATCTGCACTCTTCACTGTGGTCCATAATCTTTAAATCTGCATAGGTATAATGACAGAAAACTCACCTCAATACATGATGATGTCTAGGAGTATATAATAGATATTCCTTTTGYGAGAGTAAAATATCCAATGATAACACTCTATTTAAGCTTCATGTGGCTTCTTTGACTGACTATTTGGGTTCAAACAATTCCACAAGTTTGGAAAATGACCTTTGCCTTGTGAATGAAGGAATCATAGTTAACAGTGAATATAAAGCATAAAATTGACAACCATGCTCACATACATTCCATTGTAAAGCACCAAAAAATGATACTTTTCTCTAAATTTCTAATAGATTTGTTTGAGGAATATATTATATTATTCAAGAAGAAGTTGCCATTTGCTAAGTCATGAGCCTATAGAGGCAACTGGATAAATTTTGAGATTTTTGGTGAGTTACCTGAAATAATATTACACCCTCTTTGGCAAAAGACACAATATATTCTTTCTATATACTCTTCATCTTAAGAAACCATTGTTGATAACAATGTCCTTGAATCATGTGGACAAGATTGGGGTAATGTAATATAAAATAATGTATTATTTTGGGATACTTTCTGAATTTTTTGAGTTATAGATGGATTTCTCCCTCCTTGCCATGTTCTCAAACTTATTTACTCAAACACTATTCTAAATTATTAGCTGTCCATGTGCTACCCATTATTCTACTTGAGGTTAGAGAGTATCTAAAAACAATATGTTCCCTAATGTGGAAAATGATGGATACCAGACTTTGAAAAATTTGACCTGACAAATCCAGCAAGGATTTTATCCATGTTTGGGAGATATTCCGTCTAAGCGTAAATGATTCAAATATATTGCATTACATGTTTTCTAGCTAGATAAGCCACAAATTCAATGGAAACTAGAAAGGGAAACTTCATATTTTGTGGTTTAAACAAATTTCATTACTTCTTGGATTTCTCTCTTACTAATGTTCTCACTAAGAAAATACACTTCCTTACACTTCTTAATTCTACCTTTCCACTAGAACAGCTTGTTGCTTATATGCAGATCAAGCTTCAAAGTTCATACCTTTTTCTATTCAAAATGAATGTAATTTTCATTTGAAGTGCTATACTTCGACATTCAGTAGTCTGTGATCAAAAGCTTCAGGTTTGTTTAAAGGACATTTTGCAGTAGAAATTAAAGGAGAGGATGGAAGAAAGAATGAAAGAAGGGAGTATTAACTAAAATAAGAAAATCAAAAATAAAATAAAATTTAAAAGGAATAGTAAAGAAAAAGGGCATAAAGTGATTCTGAAAAGGCAAGTAGGACAGTAGAAGCAAATAAGATTAAAATAAATGAAATTAGAACGTAAAACTGAGAAGGTAATTATTATGATTTCAGTAGTGTACATTCTAATTAATTTAATTTAGATTATGTAGCAGTAACTAATGGGAAAGGGGCCATGAATATGCCAAAGAAAAGACATAAGTGATAGTCTTCATACATACAATGAAAATTTCATAATAGTATAATTTAATCTAAGAAAGGTTTATATCACACAAAAATTGTTTTATTCCACTAAGAACATGATTTCTCTCATGCCCATCAAGACCATTATTTCTTCTATAAAATTCTATAGGTTTAATTCATCCTGTGTTTACCTTCATACACATTGCCAAACATACTGTGAGGTAGTTTTGATAGTTTCTGAGTTTTCAGTATTTTAAAGTTACATGAAATTGCGAAGTACACAATGTAAATGGAATGTGTGGGAATCCCTATCAAGCACAAATGACAATCACATCATAATCTTAACAGTGAAAACATAGCAAACAATATGTAGACCAAAATTATCCCCTCAACTTTAAAGGTAGTGAACGAATAGCAAGGATAGGCTGTGTCTCCTCCACATGTGTCATGGTTTGATAAAAATAGCCAATAATAAGTAGGAAAAATGAGAGGCACTCCATAAAATTTGAATCTCTCTTTAGAATTCTGGTTTGTCTGAAATCCACTAAGCATGAATTAAAAATCTCCTGGAAAGGTGCCAAATTACCCAAACATTTTATGTAGTCTCCTGGAATAACACATTTTATTTCTTGCTTTACATGGCCACCATTCAAGTGTGAGACTGAGACTTTTAATACTTCACTTTAAAGGTTTCTACATTCAAGTATGCCTTAGAAATGTACAGATTCCATCAGGGCCTCAATTTCTAAATATTCCTGAATTGTAATAGATGAAACAACCTTGGCCATGTCTGTGGAATGTAGTCTCTAAAATAAAGTTGTATAGACCTTAAACTAAATTAAGTAGGACAGATATATCAGTAGAGAAAAGCACATTCCTCATTATTCTTAATCCAGTTTAAGATAGAGCTTGAAATCAGGGGTGGCAGCACAGGTCTTTATTCCTAGTACTCGACAGTGAGAGGGAGTTGGATCTCTGTGAGTTTGAGATTAACCTGGTCTACAAGTGCTTATTCCAGGACAGACTCCAAAACCACAGATACACCCTGTTTCATAAATAATAAATAAAATAAAATAACATGAAAGAATAAGAAATAGCTTGAAAACTTACACAATGAATGTCTCAATAGAAAACTTAACATTTGGTTGATATTTCTGACTCTAAATTTATTACTCCCAATATATTCCTTAAGAAAGAGGATATTGACCATATAAAGCCTTTGACTGGCATTTTCTCAAACTGTATTCAGTGACTTTATATGCCCTTGATTGAGTAATTGTGCCAGATACAAGCCTATATTATTCATGGCCCTGTCCATGGCCTGATAGGTGTCACTTACCACATTGTGAATATTAAAGGTTCTACAGGACAAACGTATTGGATAGCGAATTACCCGATGAAAACTGTGATTCACAGCTGTTCTCTAATTTTTCATCCATTGCTATGGAGAGAAGGAACCTACTGTGATTGACAAACAAAAATGATGACATAAAGGTATGACAGCATACCCACAAAGTAGCACAATCCTACACAAACATGACCTCACATAACATCTTCCTTTACATTCTCTTTAGAAAATAATTCTTGCCAGGCATTGGTGTCTCACGCCTTTAGTCCCAGCACTTGGCAGGCAGAGGCAGGTAGTTCTCTGTGATGTCGAAACCAGCCTGGTGTATAAGAGCTAGTTCCAGGACAGCCTCTAAAAGCCACAGATATGCCCTGTCTCAAAAAAAACAAAGAAAAAGAAAATAATTCTATCTGTAAACTTTAAGCATTCATTTTGCTTCTTTTATCTCAAAGGTTCTTTATACAGCTTCACGAAATCACACGTTTATGGGAAGTCATATACCTAATTGTTGCTCAATTATACCTTAAGGTAACTTGCTAAACTATATTCACAGCAACATTATTCATATTAGCCTGAACTTGGAAACAAACTTTATGCCATTCAAATGCTGACTGGATTAAGAAAATATGTTACATTTACCCAATGAAATGCTAATCAGCTGTAAGAAATAAATGACATCCCAAAACTTGAAGGCAAATGCACAGAAATAGAAAATCCATCATGAGTGAGGTGTCAAGAAACAAAAAATAATGTGAAGCCACTCATATTTGGATATCAGATATAAACCAAAAGATACCGAGACTACAATACAGAATGCTGGACAAGCCACAATGCTCTTGCAGAAACAATGGAAGCAGAGGCATAAATCCAGCACTAACAATTTTGATAAGCTCCAGGAGTTAATTCAAATCAGAAAGGACACATATGAACAATGGAGCCTAGAACTTGATGGGGAGACCCAGAGATTCAGCTGATCTGAGCTAGTGAGAGATCACTGGCACTGGTCTCTAAAGGAGGGAATCAACATAGGACTGAACTCCACTCCCTTAATACAGGTAACAATGGATATTGTCAGACAATATATGGTCACTGGCTGTGGGTCCAAATTATAACTTTTATATACAAACTGACTTTTCAGAACACATTCAATATGGATAGATATCTTCGACACAGAGTTATGGGGGCTACAGAGTTTCCTTGGTTCTGCCTAAATTAGATAATTGATCAGCATTAGTGTATTTCCTAGGGGAGGTCTTACCAGCTCCAAGGAACATATGAGTGTAATTGGGGAAGAGGAGGATTTAGGAGGAGAAGAGGGAAGTTATTAGAACAAAAAAGTAGATAAAAAATAACAACAGGTGACTATTATTTCTTAATATCAGTGGACATCATATACTTAAAAATGAACAGGATAATAGTTTGTATATCATTGAAAAAATATCTCTCCTTCTGCTGCAAACACGAACACAGCTCAAAATTAAAGAGAGTAACTACCTCATAGTAAACGTTTGGAAATAATTATCCAGTAAAATGACATAAGAAACATTATTTTGCCCCATTTGTAAGAATGACATCCAGGAGCTCCCACTTTTTCAGGTCAGCTGTTTCTGTGGTACTCTCTTAGCGGATATTGACCCATTTGTTCATTGCTCTTCTCTTATTTAAATTGTGTTAAAGAGTTCTGGTCATTGTTTAGCTTTTCTTGTATATTTCTGCATTTATCAGCTACTGGATGAAATCTCTAGCATGGCATATAAAGTAGTCATTAATCGCATTACATGGGATGTGCATTTAAGGTAACCTCTCCATGCTCTATAATTATTCAGGAAATCATTTCCCTTTCCCATACTCTGAGGAACTATGTATGTCTCTCTTAGTGTCCTACTATTCTTCCTAGCTTCGTTGGAGGTGTGAATTGTAGGCTAGTTATCATTTCTCTATGTCTAAAATCCTTATATTATTGAGTAAATAAGATGTTTGCTTTCCTTATATTAGCTAACACACTCTGAATGGTTTCTTCTCTTTCTTTCTAATTTTTTTATTATATCTTTTTCTACTGAGTAATACTCAATTGATTAATTGCATCAAATTTTCTTGGTTCATTCTTCAATCAAGGGATATTGTGGTTGTTTCCAGGTTCTTAGTATTTTAAATACTACTTTTACTAACATAGCTGGATAAATGTCCATGTTGTATGAATTTACATCATTTGGGTATGTGCCAAAATGTGGAAATTCTAGATGGTAAAATAGACTGATCCCCTATTGTCAAAATAATTCCCATACTGACTGCAGTAAGGGTTGTATTAGTTTTCCCTTCCAACAGCAAGAGAAAACATTCCCATTTGTCCATATCCTCTCCCACATAAACTGTCCATGGTGGATTTCTGTATCCAGTTTGGCAGGTGTAAGATGTTGTTATGGTTAACTTTTACCTGGTTTTTTAATGATGTTGATCAATTTCCTATATGTCTTTTAGCCATTTGAGATTCCTCTATTGACCAACAAAACTACGAATGTTCAAAGACTTCAATCTAAATCCAGCTAGAATATAGCACTTGGCGGAAGAACTGTGAGATAGCATTGAATGAATGAATTTGAATAGCACATCACTTCCTGAATATAACAGTAGCACAGACACTCAGATCAACCATTCAGTAATGGGGCATACAGAAACTGAGAATATTATGTAAGAATATTCACATAAGCACATAGTCAACAAGAAAAGAGAGGAGCTCACACAATGGAAAAATATCTTCACCATCCCCAGATTTGGCCAAGAGCTAACTTGTAAAATACACACATAACAGAAGAAACTACTCAGCCAAAGACCAAATAATCGAATTAAAAGGTGAGTTACAGGACTAAATAGACAACACCCAATAGTGTTTTACTTCTTATGGAAGCAAAAATCTTCTAATGAAAGACCTGGAGCAGATCCTTCACAGTCTGTAATAGTGAGGTTACATACTCTCATGTTGGTTAACCATTCCAGGTACTTGAAAATGGGAAAACCTTTTCTCACAGGCTCATTTGGAGATTTAAGTCCATTGTATGGTTAAATTTCATGTTGTACAGTGGCACATATCTTAGGATATTAAAATCCCCACGTACAAAACTGCATCTCAAAAGCTCTGTTTTTCTTGGGCCCATGGTATGGGCAGAGAGATTTCTGTCAGAGTTGCCAGGAAATACTTAGGATCTCTCTGTCACAATCTACTACATCTTCAAACTCTAAACCAACCACACCCACTCATGACCTCACAATATATCCTTCTGGTCTTAGGCAGAAGACACAAGTCTGCCTCTGGCTTTACATTATTTTACTTCGATTGCCCCACATTAACCTACTATGACTTCAATCCAGTACACATATAAGTAAATGTATCATTATACTACTTCTGTTTCTTAGTGACCACTTATATATATCCCATATCCTGCAGTTCCCAAAATGTAGACAAAACTAACTTTCTTGTAGTTTTTGTGAAGGTTTAAGGCTTAATATTAATTCACTCAAAATTTTTGGTACTTTAGTTCTGATACATTTACCTTTTCCCTCCAAATTTATTTAAATTAGAAACAAGATTGTCAATCCTATTTCCCTCTTCCTCCCTCCTCCCATGCACCTAATTATCAACCTACTTATCCCATACCATTTCTACTCCCTAACGAGTGTGAATTCTTATTCAGTTTCTGTCATATCTTTTCTGATTGGAACTATGCCATACTCTAGGTTGAGGGAGTATACCTTTATGTGAATTCGGCTCCCAAAGTTCATTCCTATGCAAAGGATAAGTACGCATATGTGAGACTGTTCTCTGGATTCACAGTACATTTGTTTACAGAATGCATTTTTATAAGTGAAGAATTGTACATTCTCTAAATCATCAGCCTACAGAGGCAACCCAATTGATTTTGAGACTTTTGGTGATATACCTGAATAAAATTACCCCTCTGAAGGTATAGACATAACTTCTTTCTATGTAAACCTTAATCTATGAAACCACTTTTGTTGCCAATGCTCTCAATTCATGTTAACAAGCTTGGAGTTGTCCACAGGAGATTCCTTCATGTCCAATGTCTGAAAATTTTATTTATCTCTATACTTTGAGAAAATAATCTTACCTGTTCTCACTAAATATTAAATAAGTATATGGAGAGTGTTATTTTTATATTTTTATCATTGGATTATAACCTGTTTTAATCTGATTCTTTTTAATTTCTTTTGATATATAGTTTTTAGAAGTGATCACATTTTTGTTCTTTGAACTTGGATAACTCTAATACTAGATATGGCTTGAGGATTATATTATACAAGTATGATTTTGGGATGTCTTCTGCATTTTTGTTACATAGATGGATTTCCCTCCTTGCCATTCCTCGCATTTACTTAATGAAACACCGTCTTTAAGTATTAGAGCTCCATGTGCTACCATTTATTCTACGTGTGTTCAGAGAGTATCTGAAAAGCATAGGTCGGTAATATGGAAATTCAAGGATGTCACACTTGGTACATTTTGACCAGACAAATCTTTCATGGATTATATGCATGTTTAAGACACATTCCATTAGTTTCAATGTTGCAATTAATTCATGTTTTATGTTTGCTAGCTAGATAAGCCACAATGTCCGTGGAAACTTGTGAAAGGAAACTCTTCATATTTCACATGTTTAAACAATCTTTCATTATGTCATAGATATTTCTCCTGCTAATGTTCTCACTAAGAAAATACATGCCATTTTGCTTCCTAGTTCTACATTTCCACTAGAATAACTTGTTGCTTATATGCAAACCAAATTGCAATGATCAAACCTTTATCTATTCAAAATGAGTGTAAGATTCATTTGAAGTAATATACTTTGAAATGAAGTGATCCATGAACAAAATTGTCAGGTTTTTTAAAAGGGCCATTGCATACTAGAAAAAATAAGAAGGGATCAAATAAAGAAGGAAAGACAGGAGAACTACCTAATATGAGAATGGAAAATATTAAAATACATTAACAATGTATATGCTGAGGGAATAATATTACAGGATAAATTACATAAAAGCATTGGGAAATGGCAGGAATGACAAAGGAAGCAAATAAGGATAAAATAAGTGAAACCAGAATTGAATATTGAGATGTTATTTTTTATGATTTCAGTATTATATATTCTAATTAATATAATTTAGATTATATAACAATAACTAGTGTTAAAGATGCCATGAATGTGCTCACAAAAAGTCATAAGTGATTGTGTTCACCCATAGAATGCAGTTTTTATTGTAGTGTAAGTTAATCTAAAAATATTGTATATGACATAACAATTGTCTTATTTTATTAAGAAGAACATGTATGCCATGATCAGCAATACCAACATTCCTTTTAAAAATTCTGTAGGGTTGAAGCATCCTGGTTTACCTTCATGCACTTTTTTTCACTGATAGTGTTGGATATTTTAGCTTTTGTTTGAGTTTTCACAAGTTTAATGTTATTTTATGTCTTTCAGGCTTTGTTTTCCTAAAATTAGATCAAACTGGAAAGAACACAACATAAATGGATGATTGGGAGAATTCATATCTAAGGGAAACAACAATCAAATAAAAATATCAAAATTTAAAATGCAAACATTAAGAGTAACAAAATTATCCCTTCCACTTTAAGGGAAATTGTAGGGGAAGCTTTAGCCAGCTATGGACATGCCTGCTTAGTGGCTGGATAAAGCTTCCCCTAGGAAGTGAAAGAATAGCAAGGACTTGTTGTGTCCCCTGGACCTGTGGAATGGTTTGATATAAAGAGCAAATGAATAGGTAGTGGAGCTCCATAAAATTTGAATCTCTGTATAGAATTCTTGTTTCTCTCTTTTCTACCAAGCCTGATGTAAGAAGCTCCAGGAAAGGTCCCAAAATACCCAGACACTGAATGTAGATTTCTAGAGTAAAAAATTTTATTACATGATAAACATGGCCAGAAATCCAAGTGTGTAACTCTGGCGTGTAATGTTTCTCATTCAAGACCTCTAGCTTCCTGTATGCCTGGGGAAAATACACAGTCCATCAAGGCCTCAAACTTTAATATCCTTGAATTTCAAAAGAAGAAAGAAACTTCCCCTATCTGTAGAATGCATACTCTACTAGAGACTAGTATAGACCTTCAAAAGGAATAAGTAGGACAGATATATCATTAGAGAAATGCACCTTCCATATAACCTTTTCTAGTATAAGAAATTGCTTCATAACCGGAGGTGGTGGTATATGTATTGATGCCCAGCACTCAGGATGTAGAATCAGGCGAATGTCTTTGATTTGTAGACCTTCATGGTATAAGAGACCTACTTCCAGAACAGCCTCCAAAGCCACAGTTAAACAAAGCCTGAAAGATATAAAATAACATTGAAAATATAGAAAAAGCTTGCATGTAGCAATGGAAACCTGAACTTCGGAAAGATATTTCTGAGGCTTAATTTATTACTCCATGTTTACTCCTTAAGTAAAAAGATATCCACCAATGAAAGCTACTGAATAACTTTTTCAAAGACTGTATTCACTGGCAGTATAAGGCATTGACTGGGTAAATATATCAAATAAAATGCTGTTGTTCGTGGCATTGTCCATGGCCTGATGGGAGTCACCTACCAACTTGTAAATATTAAAGGCTTTACAGGAACCTTGCATTGAATAGTAAAATATCGTAAGAAAACTGTGCTTCACAGCTGTTCTCTAATTTTTGGTCCCATGTTATGGAGAGAAAAAATCCCACTGTGATTGCCAGGCAATAAAATGATATTAAGTTATGACGAAATACATACAAGGTAACACAATCCCACACAAACATGATTTCACTTTAGGAGTTCCTTTGTATTCTCCTTTTCACATAACCCTATGCATAAGTTGCAAGCAACTTTTGGCTTCTTCTATCTCAAAGGATCTTTATACAGATTCAGGAAACCATWCAAGTATGTGAAGGTATATGCCCAATGGATGCTCAATTATACCACATGTTAGCTTGCTCAACTATGTTCATGGAAACATAATTCATAGTAGACAGATCTTGGAAACAATCTTGATGCCCATTAACTGATGAAAGGATACAACAATGTGCTACATTTACCCAATAGCGTACTAATTAGCTGTAAGAAAAATATGACATCCTAAACTTTGTAGACAAATGCACAGAACTAGAAAAAAGCATCTTGACTGAGGTATCCTAGAAATATATAGTATGTACTCAATACTAAATGGATATCAGACATAAAGAAAAAGATATCTAGCCTACAATACAAATCCCTGGAAAAGCAACAACTCTCTTGCAGAAAACGATGGAAGCAAATCCAGAAATCTACAACTAACCATTTTWCTAAGCACATGGAGTAAACTTAAAGAAAGAAAAATTATGAAAAATGTTTTTAAGACAATGTTTGGGAAACCCGCGGAATCTGCTGAGTTGACCTAGTGAGAAATAACTCACTTCGGACTGAAAAGAAGGGAACCAACATAGGACTAAATTGCTCTCCCTTAGTACAGGAAACAAGAGTGAATATCAGACAATATATGCTCACTGCCAGTGGGTCCAATTACTAACTCTAAAATAAAAACTGACTTGTTGTATTCCATCATGTATGGAGAGATAAATTTGTCAGCCTCCACACAGGGTTATGGTGGCCTGAAAAGTTCCTTGATCCTGCCTCAACTAGATAATAGGACAGASTTGGTGTATTTACTAGGGAAGGCATGACCAGGTCCAAGGAAAAAATGAAAGGTTTGGAGGAATACTGCGTAGCAGAAGGAAAGGAAGGATGCAATTTTAACAAAAATAAATTACCAAAAAAAAATAATTGACAATCCCTGGTCATTAATATCTCTTAATATCAGTGAACATATTATACATATAAAAAGACACAGACTAATAGCTTTTATAAAAAGAGGATCTCTCCATCTCCTGCAAATATGAAACACAGATCAAAATTAAAGACACTTGCAACCTCATAGTAAAAGTTTGGGAAATAATTTTCCAATCAAAGGCACATATTTTACATTATGGTACTATAATGTTTCTGCAGTAGTCAGGATTTGGTCTGTGAGGTCCCACTTGTTCAGGTCAGCTGTTTCTTTGTGTTCATCCAGCATATTATTGACCCATTTGCTGATCATTTTTCCTTTGCTGAATCTGGATTACAGGTGGTCAAGTCATTGTTTAGTTTTGTGTGTATTCTTCAGCTTTCATCAGCTATTGTATGAAGAATCTAGAATGAAATATAAGGTAGTCATGAATCAAATATAGGAGAAGCACAGTTAAGGTAGCCACTCCACTATTTCTTAGATTGTTAGGTGGGATTATTTCCGTGGATCACTTGACTTTTGCCTAGTGCCATATTTCTATTTAAAACTATAACTTATGCCTCTATTTAGGTATCTCTTTTCTCATTCTCCTCTATACTTCTCGCCCAATCAATCTTACTGATATCTCATATTCTCCTATCGCCTCCTATTTTCCCCTTATCTTTCTCCTACTTACCTCTTCTTTCTCCAAGTGACAGGGTGTCTAGTGCCATTCCCATATTCTCAGGAAACATGAATGTCACTCATAGGTCCTAGTTGTCCCTAGCTTAAGTTATAGGCATAAGTTATAGTTTAAAATAGATATATGGCACCAGGCAAAAGTCAAGTGATCAGCAGGTATTGGTTTGTAGGCTAGTCATCATTTCCTCTATGTCTAATATTAATAAAATGGTGAGGATATGACATATTTGTCTGTGTATGGCTTACCTCATTCAGTATCTTTTCTTCTAGTTCCATGCATTTGTTTCATTTGTTTTTTTTTTTTTTCGAACAAGTAGTACTCCTTTGATTAATTGTATCACATTTTCTTCATTCATTCTTTAGTGGAAGGACATATTAGTTGTTTCCAGTATCTTGCTATTACAAATACTGCTGCTTTGAACAAAGCTATACAGATGTCTGAGTTGTATGAATGTACATCTTTCTGTCCATGCAAAGAGTGGAATTGCTAGATGGTGAAGTAGAACGATACCCAATTTTTAGAAAATCTTATATACTGACTGCCAAAATGATAGTACAAGTTTTCACTTCCAGCAAAAATACAGAACAGTTATAATTTCTGCACATCCTCTCCAACATTATCTGGTCTTGGTGCTTTTACTATAGCCATTCTAGCAGGTGTAAGGTGATATCTCCAAGTTGTAATGATTCATATTTCCCTGATAGCTGTGGAAGTTGAACAATTTCTTAAGTTTTTTTTAGCCAATTTATATTGCTCTATGGACAAAACAAATGTCACAATGGATCAAAGACTTCAATATAAATCCAGCCACATTGAACCACTTAGCAGTGTAACTGGAACGTAGCATTGAGGAAATTTCTACAGGAGTCCATTTCCTGAATATAACTGTACCAAAGACACTCACTAATGGGGACTTGTGAAATTGAGATGTTTCTATAAATGAAAAGACATAGTCAAAAAGACAATACAGCAGCAAGCAAAATAAAGAAAAGTTGTTTTCCATCCCACCTCTAGCCAAGGGTTGATTTCTAAATTATACAATTGACTGAAGAAACTAGTCACCAAAACAACAAATAATCTAATTACAAAGTTGGTTACAGAACTAAAGAGAGAATACACAATAGGGTTTTTACTTCTTATGGAAAAGAAAAATCTACTAATAAAAGACTTGAAGGAGGTAAGTCATAGACTATAGTTATTGAAATTAGGTACCCTCATGTTGGTTTACAGTTCCAGTTGCTTAGAAATGCCCAAACCTTGTGTCATTGGCTCATTTGGAGAATCGATGCCATTTTGTTCATAAATGTTGTACAATGTCATACCTTAGGATATTAAAATCCCCAAGGGCAAAACTCCATCTGAGTTGCTCCATGTTTCTTGGTCCCATGATATGGGGAGAGAGATTTCTTTCAAATTTGCCATGAAACACTTAGGATCTGTCTGTCACAATCTATTACATCTTCAAATTCAGAACCAGCCACACCCAGTCAAGACCTCATAATATATCCTCCTGTACTTAGGCAGAAGGCAAAAGTCTCTCTCTGGTTGCAATTATTTTAACTTCTGCTTCACCACAGTAATCTACTATGTATACAGTGCAGTACACATGTGAGTAAAAGCATAATTATGCAAATCAACTGGTTGATGACCAATAACATATATGCCAAATGCTGCATTTTCCAAAATGGAGACAACCCTATGTTTATTGTACATTTTTCGATGGCTTAAGACTTCCTGGTGTTTCACTCATACATTTTGGTACACTAGCTGTGGTACTATATAGATTTTTCCTCCATTTTTTTATTTAAATTAAAAAAAAATTTTGTTTTACTTGTCAATCCCACTTCCTCCCCTGCTCCCCCACACCTTAAAAATACCCTATATATCCCATTACATTTCTTCTCCCATGTGAGAGTGAATTTTCCATGGGGGCTACTCTTAGTCTGTCATATCCTGTAGGATGACGCCTAGGTACCCCCCACAGTCTAGACTGAGGGACTATACCCCTGTATGGAATGGGCTCCCAAAATCCATTCCTATGCTATGGATAAGACCTCATCTAGCACAAGAGGCCCCAGGGATTTCAGAAGCCTTCTCACTAAAAACCACATTCATAGGGTCATGATCAGTTCCATGCTTGTTTACCAGTGATAAGTCTGGGGGCCAAGTGCTCCCCCTTGTTGAGTTCAACTGTTTCTGTGGCTTTCACCAGTCTTGTCTTGACCACTGTGCTCATCTCTCTTCCTTCTCTGTAACTGTATTCCATTTCACTTCAGTATTTAACCGTGGTTGTCGGTTTCTACTTCCATCAGCTGCTGGATGATGTTGCTATGGTGGCATATAAGTTAATGATCAATCTCAGTATCAGCATTTAAGGTTGCCTATCTGCTGTTGCTTGGATGGTTAGTTGGAGCCATCCGTGTAGAGTTCCATACATGTTCCTTGTGTCTGATTTCTTCTTAAACCTATACTGGCTCCCTATATGATGTTGTCTCTTGGTTTCTTTTCTTCTGACATGCCGAGGCTCACTGTCAGTTCTTTTTCAATCTACCTGCCAAGGATCCTATTTCAGCGGCTGGATCAAACACAATAAGGCACAGTGGAAGTTCTTCCTCATCTGGCTGCCCAGGTAAGCCAGGGGCTGTTTCAGGTTCCACTCATCTTCAGGGATTAGAGTCATCTGACACCAGTGATCTGTGGGCTGGATCTCAGTTTTGAGCCACAGTAGCAATTCATCTATCTACCAGGCCAAGATCCGAATTCACAGGAGGGCTCGGACATGCCATGCTCCAGTGGCAGTTCAATGTCTATCAGCTGGCCCAGGTAGCCTAGGGGATGATTACAGTTCCATTCGTCATCACTGCTTAATGTCAACTGACACCAGTGAGGGATCCAAGTTCGGCAACGGGCTCCGACATGCAAGGCCCAGTGGCACTTCTGGATCCATATGCCCACCCAGGATCTGAGTTCTGAGATAGGCTCTGATACAGAGAGACCCAGTGGCGGTGCTGTGTCCATCCGCCGGCCCAGGATAAGAATTCAATGGCAGGATCCGACATGCAGAGGCGCAGTGGCAGTTCTGCCTCCATTTGCTGGCCAAAGTATTCCTTGGGCTCTTTCTAGTTCCATTGGTGGTCACTGCTTAGAGTCTTCTGACATCACTGATATGTGAGCCTGATCTGAGTTCAGCATTGAGCTCCAACACACTAAGGCCGAGTGGCAGTTCTTTGTCCATCTTCTGTCCAGGTAGACTTGGGGCTGTTTCAAGTTCCATTAGTCGATATTACATAGAGTAGTCTGACACCAGTGTTTGACAGCTCTGAGTTCGGCAATGGGCTCAGACACGCTGAGTCCCAGTTGCAGTTCTGAGGCCCAACTGCCCAGGTAGGCCAGGGGTGTTTCCAGTTCCATTCCTCATCACTGTGGAGACTCTTCTAATACCAGTGAACTGTGCCCCTGATTGAGTTCAGTGCAGGCCCCTTTAAGAGAACCCATTCTGCCTTTACCCTGTCTGGAAAAAAACAAAAAAAAATAGATTTTCCTTTTTTAACCATAAAAATTTAGGAAGATCTGTATCCTCTCATCTGCCAAATATTTACAGAATCATAAATAGATTCTTCATGTCTCTAAACTACTGCTATATGCTTTTGCTAATTTTTTTTATTGACTATCTCCTAGGGCTCAAATGATTAATTTTTCCTATTAAGATATTGATATTAAAGTGATTTTGATATTTTTTAAACTATATCTGAGGCAATGTAAATATCTCTCTAATCATATCCAAGGCAATTTAGGCATTTCCATTTATCTGCATTCATAAATTTGCAATCACACATCCAACTGTGGCCACAACTTTCATTCAAAACTTGCATATGTCTCACAGTTCTCCTTTTGCCTAGGTTATGATCAGTTTGTTGAAAAGAAAAATCCCTAATTGAAATTTCTCCTAACATAGTAGCTACAGTCAATTCTTGAAATATGAGCATCCAAATTTTGAAGAAATGTAAGCTTAAATATGTTGCCCTTTTTTCTTTATAAGTCTCAAAATCAGTTTCTGTCTGGCTGTACCAATACCATTTATATACACTGACTAGTCATCAGCCATGGCGTCATCTCCCAAGGCTGTAAGTTACCCTGAGGAAGCAGGGTGCTTGCCTCTCCATCAGCCATTTTGTCTAGTCTGCTGCAGATGCTGGCACAAGGTGGTACCAAGCTGCTGGCTGAGGGCTGGCAGACTGAGGCAGCTGCCACGGCTGACCTCGGCTTTAGCTGCACTATTCCCTCTGGGCTGCAGAAAAAACTGCGGCTGTATTTTGAGAAGAAGCCTGATCCCCTATTTTCTCGTTTTTGGAGACCCTATCTGACTTGGTGCTCTTCAAGAACATGTCCAAAGCAAACTCTAGAAGGCTCTTTGCATTCCTTCCTCTTTATGCCTTGCTTTCTGTGTAGGAATAACTTGTTTTTAACTGAAGTTCCTGTAAGGCATCCATCATCGCTAATGCCTGGTGTAAGCTAGGTCCACATTTGAAAAATTCTTAATGAACTCGCCTATGTCAGTACTTTTCCTGTGAGGCCTTATCGAGGTCTGGCATGCAGTACCAGGATTCTCATAAGCTAGCTATTTCACAATCAAACTTCCAATACCTGTGTATCTAACCCTTTTGGATCATGTCCACACAGGCCTAGAAATCAATTCTGAACTAACTTCCTAAGTCCCTGCCTGCTTTCTATAACAAATAACCTCCTACTGACCAGCAGGCCTAGGGTTAACTGCTTTCAATTTCCTAGGGGTGAGATTTCTATAGCAATATTCCCTATCATCCTCTGGGTAAAAATTGCTGTTGTTCCATATGTGACACAAGCCACTTTCAGTTCCTTGAGCTGTTTGAATGGTATTGGCACACATATCCTGCTATGTTCCCCTGAGCCTCTCTCTCTCTCTGATCCAAGGAAACCTGTAAATTTCTTAACTCCTCTCAACAATTTTGCTAAAATTTCCAAGTTACTTAGCACTTGCTGAATTTTAACATTGAGTATTTGCCTTTCTGTATTCCCAGTTTAAAATGAAGGAAGGAGGTGAAGGCTGCCTCCAACTTGGTACTTATTAACTCTCTCTACCTGCTGATCCCAAACATTGGTCCTGTATATTCTTTACCAGCCAGATGCCCCTAAGTAGGCGTGGAGTCTTCTGTACTCCATTTCATTCCTAGATATCTCTCGAGGGCCTGTGTGTGAGGCCACACCTATGTCTTCCCAAGCCACTGTGCAACTCGAAATACTGCAACATAGCTGTTTGTTTTGCACCCGGGAGGATCCTTTTAAAACTTATAGACTCTAAAATCTCCTGTACTTTCTTTCATTTGTTTTAGTTCTCCTGGATATTAAACTATACTCAAGTAAGTAAATACACAATTATATGAAAAAGAATTACTGCCAGATTTATCTAACTATATACATTTTTACTTTCAAGGCTAACCTACTTCTCTTTACCATCTAGCTAATATTCCTGTTTCATATTCATAACCACCTGCATTTTTCATTCCGGAGTTTAACACATTACATTTTACTACTTTATCACCTGACTGACATTTTAGTCTCACATCTTCTTTGTGCAATTTTCTCTTACTTTAAGYGTTAAATAACCCGCTTTACCTATTCTTGTCAGCTGCTGGCTGATATATTGTTCTTACATATATTTTGTGTATATTTCTGCTTTAAAGGTTAAATAACCCGATTTATCTTTTCTCATCAACTGCTGGCTGATGCCTTCCTATTTTATATTATGTATATCTGTTTCCTATTTCTATGGTTATATGCAGTTTTATTCCTGACTTAATGCTGTTCACTCACCACATTTGGCCACTTCTTTCTTCTTTTTCCTGCGCATGCTTCTTCTACAACCGGTTTGCCTGAAAAGACTATCTCTTAAATTGTCCAAGTCTCTGCCTTGTCTGTATCATCATGGTGTCCATGGCTTCTTCCCCCCTTCTCAGGCCCTACATTCAGGCGCCATTTTGTCATGACCTGGCTTGTCTCAGCTTTAACACACGACAGCCATGAGGTTCTACCTGAGTGGGGGTTGTGTTGACCTGGAAGCTCCTAGCATCCCAGCGATGATAAAGACCAAACACAGGCATCTTGTCYTCTTCAGAGAGCTCTCAGTTCCATGTTGTAGAACTATAGTCAATTCTGATTAGCCATTTTTTCTGGTGATACTTAACCTTCCTTCCATGACAATGAGGGGACCATATCTTTTGTTCTCTCTCCTCTGGACATTTGCCCCTAACTCTGAACCTCCTGCTCTCTCAAGTTACTCACACATCTCTGGTCCCTCTACTCAGGTGAGGGCCTATTCAGATGCTTAGGCACATAGAGATGCAAATAAAGAGGCATATTACACTGAGACCATTGTAAACAATAGCCCTACAGGCATTAACAATACAATGGTGAGCTTCCGGGTGCTACATGTTTACAGTAGATAGAGGATATCTACAGAGCCCCATAATATTCCATAAGAGAATTATTCTGTCCCCCATATACCAGCAGCTCTGGACTTGCTCAGGACTATTATCTACCAAATCTGACCTTTTTGTATCTCTGTATGTGTCTCCCTTACTCTGTGCCTTTCTCGCTCTCTGTTAGAGTATAGAAGATCATGCTAAACCAGTCTTAAAGGGCAAAATTTAGGTGTTTTTATTGTCCTATAGGTACCCTTCTTTTTCAAACATATGAGTGATTTCAGCCAAGTTCCTTGTATCAAAAGAAGGCAGGTGATATGTCTCCAATTTATGTTTTTGGAACACCCAATGTTTTCCTGTAAGTTCCAGTGTCCTAAATGGCACCCATGCAAAGAATTCCAAAGATTCATTCCAGATAAATAGWATTCACTCCCACAATGATCACAGATTCCTCTCCTCCTCCACAGATACTTTTTCTTGGGAAAACCCTCCATCATTTGACCATGCAACCCTCTGTCACTAGGACTTGAGAAATATATTTTCTTCTAAACTTACCCTCATCTCCTACACTGCTGACATCTGTAAAGGATTAGGATGCCAAAGACAGTGCCACACATTCTGGAAATACATTAATCAACCAGTTATTCCCCAATGTGTTAGTAACCCAAATCTCAGGGCCTCCAAAGATGGTCAATGCCATTTCATGAAAAAGAAGCAGTATTGAGGACTCGACATCGTTGTTCCCAATGTTGCCAAGTTTAAGACCCCAAATTTCCATAATAAATGAAGGTGGGAATGACGATCTTGACATCTGTCCTGTCCACAAAACCCATAAGGGTGCACTCATTCAGCAGGTACTCTGTTCAGTACAGGGATCCATGGTTAATAAGTCTGCAGGCAGGGTTATAGGACACTTTAAAAGACAGATCCCTACCCACAACTAATGTATCATTTTCTGTCACCTCCCAAGTCCTCTCTTCTATCTTCTCTTTGGTATCACCCTCTGACCCTCTTCATCTCTTCTCCTGTCTCCCCAACTAACCTTCTCCAACTATGTCAGAAAACCAAAGTTCATGGACATTCTAATATTCCTGTTCCATTGCTCAGGATTCAATCTCTATAATAGAGAGCTTTCCCCTTCCACGTAAACAAATGACCAACTCTGGAGCTGGGAAAGCAATGGAGGCTCTCTCTCTATGAACTATCTCCATACCCAGGCTCAGTTGAGCGGGACATCTCAGAGATATTACATGAAGATGAACAAATGCTGAAACACCCCATGAGGACAATGTGTTTCCCAAGGATTGGTCCTCCTCCACATTCCCTGAATCACCTGTTTTCAGAACTACGACTTAGGGAGTTTCTTCCCTCCAATAGTTGGACCCCTGTGTTGTCTCCATGGTTCTGGCATTATTTTATTCCACAATTGTCCATGAGTTAAGGCTGTCTCCATTTACTGAAATGTTCACTACAGAGCCTCCTTCAGGAACCCCACTGGAAGTTCATCTTATTATTAGGGAATCTAGCTGCTACTGTTAATGTGGAAAAACTGCTAAATGCCATTTTATGGAGCAATATCAAATACTCTAAGAAGTACATAAATGGACTAAGAGAACGAAAGGAATCACACTACTGTGAAAAAGGTGAGTTTTCCATGGTTAGCTTCATCAGGAAGTTTTAAATTCCATTTCTGAGATTAGATTGAAAGATCCTGTGACTGCATCCACTTGGTGTTAGTTAAGATGTCAGCAGCAGGATTGAATTCATTAGACAGAGATAACTTCTCCATCTCCATAAGTATGTTGTTAGCCAGCCTCTGGATGTATAATGCACATCCAAGCCTATATTGAGCCTTGGACTTTCTGTGTGTCTGTCAGTCATTTCATTCTCTAGCTCTACCTCCAACACTCACTATCTCTGTATCTGTCTCTGTGTATCTCTGTTTCTCACTATCTGTGTTTCTCTGTATATGCCTCTACACCCTGGGTGGGAGTCTATAATTCTAACTGCTTTGCAATGTTTGCATGCTACCCTAAGCAAAAGTCTCTGACTCTCTCACTGTCTAGTCCTCTCTTTTGCCTCAGCACCCAGGGTGAATACCTGAAGATATACTTGTTCTGGACTGGTCTCCACCTATCTGAGCCTTTATGTGTCTATTTGTATGTATCTCTCTCTCTCTCTCTCTCTCTCTCTCTCTGTGTGTGTCTCTGTGTGTGTGTGTGTTTGTTTGTGTGTTTGTGGGTTTAAAATAGGATTCTGCCTTTCTATGATCCCAGATTCCTTTATTGATCATCTGGGATTTCTTCGAGAATGATAACCGGACTTCAGAAACACTTTTGTTTCTAAACATTACATCATCTCCTACACTACTGAATTCTGTTGAGTTCTAGGAGAACTGAGTGAGTGCTACCTTGCCTGTCCAAGAAAGGAACAAAGAGATATTCCATGATTTGGTGATACTGCAACATTCTCAGTTCCCCAATGATTGTCAATGCCCAAATTCAGCAGGATGAAATCTTGAGAACTCGATATCCATATTCCCTAAATTGGCATTTCTAAAACTCCAACATTTAGTATTCAGGGAAAGTAGGAATGAAAGATGCAGGCATCAGGTTGGCTTGTCCATGGCACCTGGCTTGATCAACTCACTCAGGAAGTCCACTGTCAATCCAGGCATCCATGGTTACTAAGGTTGAAAGCAGCTTTAAAGTACCTGGTTAAACAGATCCAGAGCCACTTTGGCCATCTTATTTCTCTCTCTCTCTCTCTCTCTCTCTCTCTCTCTCTCTGTCTCTCTCGCTCGCTCCCAGTCTCTCATACTCTCTCTGTCCTTCTGTCTTGCTTCTGCAACCTGGATGAATAGCAGCAGCTCTGGATATGCTCAGGAATGTTCTCTACCAGATATAATCATTTTTGTCTGTCTGTCTCTATGTATCTCCCTTGCTGTGTGTGTTTTCTGTCTCTCTCAGAGTATTCAAAAGCATGGTATACCACGTTAAAATGGAAAAATTAAGGTGCTTTTTTTATCCTGTAGAAACCCATCCTTTTCAAGCATGTGAATGCTTTCAGTCAAGTTGCTTGTTTCAAAAAAGGCAGCTGGTGTGTCTCCAATTTATGTTTTTGGCAAACCCAATGATTTTATTTAAGTACAGTGAGTTGAATAGAAACCATGCAAACATATCCAAAGATTCACTACAGATAAATAGCATTCAGACTCCCTATGTTACCACAGTCCTCTCTTCTTTTTATGGTACTTCTCTGGGAAAACCCTCCCTCATCTGACCATGTAGCCTTCTGTCACCCGGACATAAGTAATATTTTGTTTTCTAAACTTGACTTCATCTGTTACACTGCAGACTTCCCAAGACCTTTTCACACATTCTGGAAATTCTTGGAGCAACAAGGGACTCCAGGATGTGGTATTACCCCACTACTCTCAGGGTTCTCATAGTTGGTCAATGCCTTTTCTTCAAAAAGAATCAGTCTTGAGAACTCAACATTGTTATTCCCAATGTTGCCATGTTTTAGACCAGAAAATTCCATAATAAATGAACGTGGGAATGAAGGTCTTGGCATCAGTCCTGACCATGAAACCCGGAAGGCTGCACTCACTCAGCCAGTACATTGTTCAGTCCAAGGTTCCATCAGTACTAAATTGGCAGGCAGGGTTATAGGACTCTTTAAAAGACAGATGCCTACCCACAACTATTGTTTTACTGTCTCTGTCACCATCCAAGCCCCTTTGCTATCTTGTCTCTCGTATCTTCCTCTGAACCTCTTCATGTCTTCTCCTGTCTGCCCAACTCACCCACTCCAAATATGTCAGAAAATCTAAAGTTCAGGCACATTCTACAATTCCTTTTCCATTGCTCAGGGTTCCATCTGCATAGCGAGGTTTCCCCTTCCATGTAAACATATGGCCAACTCTGGAGCTGTGAAAGCCATGGGGGCTATCTCTCTCTGTAAACATTCTTCATACCCAGGGTCGGTTGATCGGGACATCTCAGAGGTATTTTTTGGAGCTGACCAAATGCTGAAACACCCCCAAGAAGGCAGTGTATTTCACCACATTTGCTGAAAAACCCTGTTCGGTCCCCTGTCGTCTCAATTGTTCCACATTTATTATTCCACATTTTTAGAGTTAAGACGCTGACTCTGTCTTCTTGGATGTTGGGTACCGGGCCTCCTTCAGCCACCCCCATTGGAAGTGCATCTTGTGTTTGAGGGAATCTAGCTGTTACACGTATGGTGGAAAAACTGTTTAATGCCATTTTGTGGAGCAATATCATATATCCTAAGAATTGCATAAATGCACTAAGAGAATGGAAGGAATCAAATTACTGTGAAAAAGGTGTTTTCCATGGTTAGCTTCTTCAGGAAGATTTAAAATCCATTTCATAGATTAGATTGAAAGATCATGTGACTGAATCTACTTGTGTGGAAGAGATCATGTCAGCAGGACTGAGTTCTATTCAGCTTCTTCCATGAGTATGTTGGTAACCACCCCCTGGATGTATAATGCACTTATCCAAGCCTACATTAAGCCTTGGACTGTCTGTATGTCTGTCTGTCATTTCATTCATTCTCTAACTCTCTGTCTAGCACTCACTGTTTCTGTCTGTTTCTGTTTCTGTTTCTGTTTCTGTCTCTGTGTATCTCTCTTTCACTATCTGTTTCTCTTTGTATATGTATCTATACCCTGTGTTTGAGTCTATAATTCTAACAGTTTTGCAATGTGTTTGCCTGCTACCATAAGCCAAAGTCTCTGTCTCTGTCTCTGTCTCTGCTCTGTAAATTCCTCTGCACCCTGAGTGAATATCTGAAGATGTACCTGATCTGGACAGGTCTCCACCTAAACTAAGCATTTATATGTCTGTTTGTATGTGTTCCTCTCCCCTTCCAGTTCATATCTGCTATCTGCTCTTTGCTATTTCTCTGAACCTCTTCGTCTCTTCTCCTCTCTTACCAACCTTCCCTCTCCCACCCTGTCTGAAATCCTTCGTTCATGGATTTTCATAGGTACATTTTTCATTGCTCAGTGTTCAGTTTCCATTTCGTGCTTTCCTCTTCAACGTACACAAAAGATAAATACTATTGCTGAGAACGCCATGCAGCGTCCCTCTCTGTGACCTCTCACCATGCCCATGCTTTGATGAGTGGAAACCTGCCTAGATAATTCTCTTAGACTAACCAAACAGTGAGACACCACCTTAGGTTGGTGGTAAGTCCAAGGATGAGGTCCAACACCACATTCGCTGAATCATTTGTGTTTTCAGGATTATGCCTTCGGCTGTTTCTTTCCTCCAAAAAATAGGTATTGTGTGTCGACTTGAATATTCAGGCATTTTGTTCTACTTTTGCCCATGAGTTCAAGCTGACTCTGAGTTTGTTTATTGGGTGTATCAAGCCATCTTCACCCGAGCCCATGGGAAATACCTCCTATGATTGATGCATCCTTACGTTTACTGTTACCTTGGATAAACTGTTCAAATGCTTTTAAGGAGGAATGTCCTATTCCCCAGGTTGTGCATTAATGGACGAAGAAAATGAAAAGACACACATTACTGAACAAAATTTGAGTTTTGCATGGTAGCTTCTACCAGGAAGGTTTAAATTCCATATGTTAGATTAGATTGAAGGATTATTGGACTGAGGTATTATTGGACTTGGTTGCAACAAATGATGTCAGAAGCAGAGCAGAGTTCATGAGGCAGAGACAGCATACTCCTTGAGTATGAAAGGACCCAACCGTGGAACTGCCAGGCAAGGATACGTGTTCAGCAACAGGCTACAAAATGCCAAGGCCTATTGGCATTTCTGTGTCAACCTGCCAGACCCATGAACCAGGGGTTGTTTCTGCTTGCTGTTGTCATCACTGGTTATTCATCTCAAAACCATGATCTGTGCACCAGATCCAGGTTGACAATGATATCCTACACAACAAGGACCAGTGGCAATTCTGTGTCCTTCACTGGCCCAGTTGGCCCGGTTATGTTTCCATTTGTTGTCACTGCTTAGAGTCATCTGACACCAGTGATCTGTGTTCCACATCCAAGTTCTGAGATGTCTCCCTCATGCCAAGGCCCAGTCGCAGTTCTGTGTCCTCTGCCAGCCTTGCTAAGCCAGGTAGTTTTTCTGGTACCATTCATCGTTAGTGCTTAGATTCATCTGACACCAGTGATCTGTGCGAATGATCCTAGTTCAATGGCATTCTAAAACCCTCCAAGGCCCAGTGGAATTTCTGTGTACATCTGCCGGACCAGGGATTTCAGGGGCTGTTCCTTCATCCATGTGTCGTCACTGATGAGAGTCATCGGACACCAGTGATCTATACACTGGATCTGATTTCTGCAATGAGCTCTGACATGCTGAGGCACAGTGGCAGGTGTGTGCTTATCTGGCCACCCAGGATCTGAGTTTGTCAATGGGTCTGAAATGCCGAGTCACACTGGCAGTTCTGTTTTTATCCTCTGGCCCATTTAGGTCAAGGGCTGTTTCTGCATCCATTCACTGTCACTGGTCAGAGTTATCTGATACCTGTGATCTATGTACATGATCCAAGTTCGGTGGAGACCTTGAACACGCTGAGGCCCACTGGCATTAGTGCATCCATATGATGACACAGGATCTGAGTTTGGTGGCAGTATACGACACACCGAGGCACAGTGGCAGTTCTGTGTCCAACTGCCAGCCCAGGTAAACCAGGTTCTGTTTCCAATTCTATTAGGCATCACGGCTTACAGTCATCTGCCACCATTGATCTTTGCTCCTGACATGAGTTCAGTGGATGCCTTGGACACGCCGAGGCCCAATGGCAGTTCTGTGATCAACTGCCAGCCAAGGATCAGAGTTCAGCAACAGGCTCTGAATTACCATGGCCTGATGGCAGTTCTGTGTCCATCTGCCAGACCAGGGAGTTCAGGGGCTCTTTCTGCTTCCATTTGTCCTCAATGCTTAGAGTCATCTGACACCAGTGATGGCTCCCTCACACTGAGATCAAGTGGCAGTTCCCGTGCAAATAAGCCAGGTTCAGTTTACAGTTGCATTCATCGTCACTGCTTAGAGTCATCTGACACCTGTGATCTGTGCTCTCGATACGAGTTTGAGGGCAAGCTCCTACATGTCGAAGCCCAGTGACAGTTCTACATCCATTTGCCTGCATAGGGAGTCCAGGGGCTGTTTCTGTTCCTATTCCTAGTCATTATATAGAGTCATCTGACAAGATTATCTGTGCTCTGGATCTGAGTTCTGGAGTGAGCTCCTACATGTCAAGAAAACTGTAGCAGTTGTTTGTACATCTGCTGGACCGGGTAGGCCAGGTGATGTTTCTGGTTGCAGTAGTCATCACTGCTTAGAGTCTTCTGACAACAATGATCTTTGTTCCTCATCTAAGTTCAGTGGAGGCCTTGGACACGCCAAGGCCCACTGTCATTTATGCCTCCATATGCTGGACTAGGATCCGAGTTTGGCAGTAGTATATGACATCCCAAGGCCCATTGCGGGATCAGTGTCCATCTGCAGGCCCATGTAGTTCAGGGGCGGTTTCTCGTTCCATAGAGTCATCTCACACAAGTGATCTTTGAACAGGATCCAGGTTTGGCAGGGAGATCCTACACACCGAGACCCAGTGGCAGTTCTGTGTCATCTGCCAGCCCATGGAGATAAGGGGCTGCTTCTGGTTCATTTGATGTCACTGCTTATAGTCATCTTATAGTGAGAAATTACCAATACGGATTCAGGTAGAAATATAAGGGTATTTAATAAGGAAAAGCCTTACTTATAGAGCAACCTAGCCAGCCAGCTGGGCAGCGGTCTGTATGCAAGACCAAAAGCGAAACTGAAAGAGAGCACACTGTCCCGTCCCAGTATTGGTCTACTTCACCCTGGCCATGCCCGCGCAAGCATGGTCAGGCACACCTGTAGCCAGCCCCTAAGTAGGCGTGGCTACACCTTCCCCTACAATTATCCTTTTAGTCTAAAAGAGGATTAAAACTTAACAGTTTAAATTATCCAAAATTAACAATCATAAAGGTAAAATATAAGAAGATACAACAATCTGCTTATGTCACATCCTTAACTTTCTATTTTAACTAAACCCTAAAGTCATCTGACAGAGGTATCCAAGCCTGAACATCTCATTCCAATCCCAACCATAAACAATAGGAAGCTATCACTAACTAGCTTTATACAGTAACCTAAGTGAAAACAATGGGGAAAGGTGGTGTAGCATCCTCCGAGTTACTTCCTGCTGAAATAGGACGATGATAGTCCTGTGGGGTCCTGTAGGAAGAAAACGTTACTATAGTGAAAGTCTTAAATGAATTGTATACAGTCCATGTCAGATGGGATTCACTTGATTGAAGATCTCGCTTGAAATCCTCAACTTGATTGAAGTCAGTACGAGAACCTCTGTACGGAGTGTCAGTTGAAATGGCGCAAGTTGGATCCAGTGCAGTCGAGGAGGTGTGGCCCATTTTGTTTCCAGGGTGTCCAGGAATTGCTGACAGGCAGGTTTTCATTGGCTGTGTGGGACTCAAACATAAACAGTTAGCAGATAAATGTTTGCTTTTGTGCATACACATGCTGGGGAATGCAACCATGAGAGCATAACAATTATGAGAGGGTGTACACCTTGAAAGAAAGGTCCAAGAAAAGACAAAGACAGTCTCCAAATTATTCTTTTATAATGTATTACATCAATTGGCTTCTTGATACAACACAGAAACACTAAAGTTTAGTTAAATAATGTGCTTGCATTTTAGAGGAGGAAATCCAAATCCACTTCTAAACCCAACATTGGTTTAATTGAATAGGGACTAGGAAATAAAGAGAAATAGTTCTCTGAGAGACAGCTGTAAAGTTTACCATATGGCACTTTACTTTTGAATGAAGTTTATAGCTGCCTTTTCTTCTTAAGTATCTACCCACGCAGTGTCCTTTGCCTTCTGGAGATGAGTTTTCCTGTGAACATAAAAGCAAAACACTTCCCTTTTTTGGGGAGGTTTCTATTTAGTTTATAAGATGTGACTTAGTAGAATATTTGTCATTTGTCCTCATTGAGAGGTTTTTCATTTTCCCTCGAATCTTGATCAACATTGATGGTATCCAAAGTTTTTCTTCTGTCGAAGAAATGCAAAACCCTACCCCCCACGTAACACATGTCCTGCTTTCCATTAAGAGGTTAGTATAGCGGCTGATTGAGTTCAGCAGTTTTTTCTGTAGTCCAGTGTCTTTCTGCAGCTGTTTGTCCTTTTTCATTGGCTTAAGAAAGTTTAGTGTTAATAAAGCATTATGCAACCTTAGTCTTCCAAGCTTGATTGTTGAGCATCTCCTTAAGTGTTCTATTAGATCTCTCAACCACTGCTTGTCCTGTAGGATTGTTTGGTATACTGGTAACATGCTTTATGTTACAATATTTGAAAAATTGTTCCAATTTTGTAGAGACATATGCTGGAGCTTTGTCAGGTTTTATTTGTGAAGGTATACCCATAACTGCCATCACCTTTAGTAGATGTATAATAACAGAATCATCTTTCTCAGATTTAAGAGCAGTAGCCCATTGAAACCCTGAGAATGTGTCTATAGTATGATGTACATATTTCAAATTTACAAACTCTGCAAAGAGAAAGACATCTATCTGCCAAACCTCATTTCTCCGAATGCCCTTAGGATTGCAACCTGCTGGCAATGGAGTTTGATTATAAAAGGAACWAGTAGGACACTTTTTCACTATCTCCTTAGCTTGTTGACAAGTGAGTGAGAAGTCCTTTTTTAAACCTTTGCTATTTACATGATGTTTCTTATGAGATTCTGAGGCTTCTAGCACACGTTCAATTATTAATGATCAATCTCAACATTGCCTTTTCCTAGTGGGCCAGGCAGACCTGTATGGGGTCAGATATCTGTAATATAGATAGGATTAGTTCTGTTTCTGATAGTTTCCTGTAATTGTAAAAGCAGAAAAGTTAATTCTGTATTATCAGGAACAAATTCTGCAGTCTCAATGTGTAACACGACTCTCTCTGCATACTGAGAATCAGTAACTATATTAAGAGGTTCTGTAAAATCCTTAAGTACCTTGAGAATTGCATATAATTCTGACTTCTGTACAGATGTTTATGGACTCTGAACTACTTTAATTACCTCACCTGCTTTATAACCTATCTTACCTGATTTGTTGGCATCAGTGTAGAAGGTAAGAACTCCAGAAATGGGAGTTTTTTTCTTACAATATGTGTAAGTTTCCAGACTGTCTTTTATGAATTTAATTCTGTCAGTTTGGGGATAGTTCTTGCTAATTGTTCCCAAAAAGTCAGTAAGAGCTATTTGCCAATATTCATTACCTTTCCACAAGGAGGAAATTTCATCATTAGTTAAAGGTACTATAATTTCTGATGGATCTTTTCCAGTCAGTTGAAAAAATCATTTTTCCTTTAAAATCAAATCAGAAATCTTTTCTATCTAGGTCTTTAACTTTTTATTCTATTTATGTGGCAGAAATATCCATTCCAATATGTGTCTTCCCTTTGCATTCGAATTCCAGAACGGTATTCTCTGGATGGCAAGATAACCTGAATAAAGTCTAAATCAAGGTTCATCCGATCTACGTGTGCACCCAATATTCTGTTTTCTACCCATTGTAACTCTTTTTCTGCCTCAGCAGATAATAATCTCGGAATGTTTAGGTCCTTATCACCTTTAAGGGCCATTTTCAAATGCTTTAAGTCATGTCCTTCTACATCAATAATCGTCTGTAATTGAGAAATTTCACCTAAAATTTCTGAAGAGAATTAATGGTTTGATACCGATATCTCCTAATTTGTACCTTTTAAGGTCTGATTCTCTGTAACTCTATCTTGTAACCTAAATAGTTAATAGAATCTCTTCTTTGGATCTTTTCTGGGGCAATCTGTAATCCCCAATGAGGCAGGACTTCCTTCACATTTCAAACATACGATCCAAAGTTTCCTTATTAGAAAAAGATAAAAGTATATCATCCATGTAATTATAAACAAGAGATTGTGAAATTTCTTACGAATTATTTCCAAAGGTTGTTGTACAAAGTGCTGACATAAAGTAGGACTATTTAGCATTCCCTGTGTCAAAGCCATCCACTGATATCTCCTAACTGGCTGTTAATTATTAAGTGTTGGTACAGTAAATGCAAATTTTTCTCTATCATTTTCCTGTAACAGTATTTTGAAGAAACAGTCTTTTAGATCAATGACGATGATAGGCCATACTTTAGGTATTAAGGAAGGTAATGGCATTCCAGGTTGCAGAGAGCCCATTGGCTGAATTACCTTATTTATGGCTCTCAGG
>NW_023276919.1:8259132-8262213 GCF_003668045.3 Cricetulus griseus | reverse complement strand
CCATGCAGACCAATGAGTTAACACTCTGTCGAACTCTAGATAGAGTTCCAATTCCTAAAAATTGTACATTTGCATCTCTAAGAGGCCATTTCTGAGGCCAAGACTTTTGAGTAATAATACATCCGCCCCAGTGTCCACTAAGCCAGAAATAACTTTATTGTTAATTTTCACTTTTAACTGAGGCATTTTATCATTAATAGAAGCTTGTCAAAATATGCGTTTCTCATTTTGTCCATTCACACTTGATTCTTRATCACTATTTAAACTACCATCTAGAGCAGTATCATTTCTCACAATAAACAAAGAACTATGTATTTTTCCTGTGAGAGTTTGTCTCCCACTGCTACTGGGAATGACCCGACCTTTCTCGTTTTGGGAAATTCTTGAGGCCCCCCTCTGGGTACCCCAACCTTAAGGGGTTTCCTTGCATGACCCTGGTCGATCTAGATTCATTGGTCTAGTGTCTGCCCTTACCACATCTTCTAAAAAATCCAGAAGGAAGTGGCCTTCTGTATGAGGTATTGTTAGAATTCATTTGCCTACAATTTCTCTAATATGTCCCATTTTACCACAGTTGAAACATCTAGATTCTTGGCGCCTTCGTGGTCTGCAGGAGAAGTCTCTTCCTAACCAAGGTTCTTATAGTAGTAGTAATCTCTAGCCTCCTGGTATCTATGTTGACCTCTGTAAGGTGCTTCTCCTTGCCAAACCCTTACATCCTCATCTCTAGACCTTTGTATTTCCTGTTGTCGTTTTAAACCTTTGGAGATGGCTTCTACTACCCAAGCTCTAGTTTCTTGCACATGATAATCAAGTTGGCTGCATACAAAACCCATTCTTCTAGCAGAGCTGATGTGATCTTTAAAGGCAAAAGTATTCTTTTGCATATTGGGTTTTCATTCTCATAAGCTATTGTATATATAATTGATTGTCTTGTTTCTGGATTTGTTACCTGTAATTCTACTGCCCTAGTTAACCTTTGTAAGAAGTCCTGGAACGGTTCTGTATGTCCCTTTTCTATTCTGGTATAAGCTTCTGGGCATTCTCCTGTCTCATGAACCTTATTCCAGGTATTTAATGTTGCTTTCCTGCATAGAGACACTATATCGTCATCATATTCACCCTGAACCTGTGGGTCAGCAAAAATACCCTGACCAAGAAGCTTATCTATAGGGGCTTCAAAACCTTCCTTTATGTCCTGACACTCAAGGAGATTTGCCTCTTCCCTTACTAATTCCTTCCATTGGATTTGGCATGAATTCTCATGTACAGATGCTACCAATCAATCCCAATCTGTGGGTGTGACCCTGCTAAAGGTTGCTCATGAATGTAATAGCTGTTTTATGTATGGGCTATGGAGATCAAATGAGACAACGGATTCTTTAATATTCTTAAGATCCTTCAGCTGTGTAGGTTCCTATTCATAAGCCATCCGTCCATGAGGGTGTTTCTGAGAAGCTGGCTTTTCTACAATGGTAGCTGGGTACACTAATGGTGTAGGAGTAACAACCTTAGAAGAATAGTCATGATACCTGGGTGGAGTAGGTGCCTGGGATTGGAGTGATTCTGCCTCTGAGGCATCCCAATGATCTTTAAGCCTAGCAATGATATTCTTTTGAAAAGTTTCAATCTCCTTAATCATAAAAGATTCCAAGCATGTTAGTGAATCTGTAAATTGCTCTAACTGCTCATTTACATGTTTTTCTATGTCTTTAATATGATCATCCTTAGGCAGCATCTGGATGGCATGGAAACTTCCTTCTAGGTATTGGAGTCTAGATTCGAGGTCATGATTTGCTGAACTTGAGTCGTAGACTAGTCCTCAATCTAGACTCAAATTTCTGATCTTCTACCTTGGATGCTTCAATAACTGATTAAATGGCATTGTCCAATTCTTTAACCCTATGCTGGGTATTTTGCACCGTTGCATCTTGTTGATGGGTAACATTGCCTATCTGAGTTTCTAMCTGGCTACAGATATTCTTTAGGTGGTCATGGTCTTCTGACAGCCTATCCTTTAAGGCCTCATACATGGAAGATCTCTGTGTTTATCTTATCATAAATATGCTGCAACTCATCAGACATCTCTGTCTTTAGTGTATTGGACACAGAGCCAAGCTTATCATCCAATTTCTGTTCCACTTGCAGCACAATTGTGGTCTGACCTAATCTGTTCTCCAAAACCTCACTGAGTAAAGCTGTTATTTCCTGTAAGCAGGTGGTGAAGTTATCCTCATCCCTATTCCTGAGGCCTCTGGCTAGTAATACTATTTGTACCAGCAAGCTAACTGCCTTTGTGGCATATAGGCCAGTAATTAACATCCTTCTCAAACAGTGAATTCACGTAATAAGCAAAAATATTACCAATTTTAGCAAATGATAAATATTCCGCCATAATTTTATCTGATTTCTATTCCAGATGCAGTAAATATATTTGACCAGCAGGTAGCACAGGCGTTCAGTTATTCCAAGGCATTTGGCAGCAGGCAGTCAGGGGTGGAGAGAGGTCACAAAAGCGGCTGCGCTTATCTTAGAGAGTATGAGGCCTTGCAGCTGCAACCATTAAAACAGATGTGGCTTTGCAGTGACCAGGGGAAGCCTCTGCTGAAAGCCAAGGCCTACCTCGACTCTAGGCAGCTAGAAACTGTTTCCGAGCTGTGTGGATGGTTCTGAGCAGCTCAGCTGCACCGGTTCGGCTGCTAGCCTGGAATGCCTGTGGAGACACGGCCCTTTCCGGGCCTAGGCCGAAGGCCCGTTGCAACCCATAGCCTGTCCCAAATTGGGTGCAAATTTCCAAAATCCCGATCCTGACACCATATATAGTGAGAAATTACCAATATGGAGTCAGGTAGAAATATAAGGGTATTTAATAGGGAAAAACCTTACTTACAGAGCAACCTTGGCAGCCAGCATGGCAGCAGTCTGTATGCAAGGCCAAAAGTGAAAATGAAAGACAGCACACATTCCCATCCCAGTATCGCTCTACGACACTCTGACCTCGCCCTCACAAGCATGGTCAGGCACACCTGTAGTCAGCCCGTAAGTAGGCATGGCTACAGCTTCCCCTACAGTCATGTGACA
>NW_023276919.1:8254217-8258014 GCF_003668045.3 Cricetulus griseus | reverse complement strand
ACCAGGTTCTGTTTCCAGTTCCATTTGTCATTACTGCTTACAGTCATCTGACACCATTGATCCTTACTATAGATATGAGTTCGGTGGAGGCCTTGGACACGCCGAGGCCCAATGGCAGTTCTGCATCGATCTTACAGCCCAGGTAAGCCTGGTTCTGTTACCAGTTCCGTTTGTCATCACTTCTTGCGGTAATCTTGCACCATTGATCTTTTCTCCTGAACAGAGTTTGGCTGCGGGCTCAGAAATGCCAAGTCCCAGAGGCAGGTTGGTGTTTATCTGCTAGCAATGGATCTGAGTACAGCAACAGGTTCTAAAATACCAAGGCACAGTGTCAGTTCTGTGTCTAACCGCTGGCACTGGTGGACCAGGGGTTGTTTCTGGTTACATTCATCGTCACTGCTTAGCATCATCTGAAACCAATTATCTGTGCACTTGATAGGAGTTCGACGGCATTCTCCAAAACCCCAAGGCCCAGTGGAAGTTCCGTGTCCATCTGCCAGCCCAGGATTCAAGTTCAGCAACAGGCTCCGAAATGCCAAGGCCTGGTGGAAGTTCTGTGTCCATTTGCTGGACCAGGGAGTTCAGGGGCAGTTTCTGCCTCCATTTGTCCTCACTCCTTAAAGTCATCTGACACCAGTGATCTATGCACCTGATCAGAGTTCGGGAAGGAGCACTGTCATGTGGAGGCCCAGTGATAGCTCTGTGGTTATCTGCCATCCCAGATTCTGAGTTCAGAAATGGTTACTAAATCAGCGAGGCACAGTTTCAGTTCTGGCCCAGGTAGGCATGGGCTGTTTCTGTTTCCATTTGTTGTCAATGCTTAGAGTCATCTGACACCAGTGATCTGTGCTCTTGATCCGACTTCAGGGGTGAGCTCCTACACGTCAAAGCCCAGTGGCAGTTCTGCATCCATTTGCCTGTGCAGAGAGTCCAGGGCCTGCTTCTGGTTCCATTTGTCGTCACTATTTAGAGTCATCTGACAACTGTGATCTGTGATCTGGATCCGAGTTCTGGGGCGAGCTCCGACATGTCGAGGCCCAGTACCAGATCTGCATCAATATGTATGGGTCCAGAATCTAAGTTTGACCATGCTATATGGCACACTGTGGCCCAGTGGTAGTCTAGTGTCCATCTGAAGTACCTTGGAGGTCAGGGGCTGTTTCTGATTCCATTCATTGTCATTGCTTTGAGTCATTTAACACCAGTGATCTGTGCACAGGATCCAGATTTGCAGTGAGATCCTACACACTGAGGCCCAATGGCAGTTCTGTGTTCATCTGCCAGCCCAGGATCCAAGTTTGATGGCAGTAGACAACACACCAAAGCCCAATGTCAGTACTGCATCCATCTGCTGCCCCGGATCCGAGTTCTGCTTTGGGCTCCTACATGCCAAAGCCCAGTGGCAATTCTGCCTCCACATGCCAGCCCAGGATCCAAGTTTGGCAATGGTATAGGACACGCCAATGCGCAGTGGCAGTTGTGTGTAATTTGCAGGCCCATGGAGGTCAGCGGCTGTTTCAGTTTCCATTGGTCATCACTGCTTAGAGTCATCTGACACCAGTGATCTGTCCTATGGATCCAAGTTTGGCAGCAGGCTCCAACAAGCTGAAGCCAAGTGGTAGTTCTGCTTCCTTCTGCCAGCCCAGAATCAGAGTTCGTCAGTGAGCTCCAAAACGACTAGTCCCACTGGCAGTTCTGTTTCCATCCGCTGGTCCTGGTAGACCAGGAGCTGTTTCCAGTTCCATTCATAATCACTGATTAAAGTGATCTGACACCAGTGATCGTAGCTCCCGATCCCAATTCAGCAGCAGTCTCCGATACACCGAGGCCCAGGGGGAGTTCCACATCCAAACGCTGGCCCAGAATCCAAGTTCAGAGGTGCTATATGACACATTGAGGAACAATGGCAGTTCTGCATCCATCTGCCAAAGCATCTTGCATTTATCCTTCAATCTGCTGGCCCAGGGTCCAAGTTCAGTCCCAGGATCAGACACCAAGAGGCCCAGTGGCAGTTCTGTATCCATCTTCCTTTCCTGTACCCGAGTTCTGCAGTGGGCTGTGACACGCCAAAGCCCAGTTGCATTTCTGCCTCAATCTGCTAGCCCAAGAGGCAAGTTCAGAGGTGTTTGCGAAATGTTGAGGCCCAGTGGCAATTCTGCATATATCTGCCATCTCTGGATCCGAGTTCTGGGATGGGCTCTGGCACGACAAAGACAAGAGGCAATTCTGCCTGCATCTGCCCACTCAGGATTTGATTTCTGCATCGGGATCTGACAAGCCGAGGTCCAGTGGCAATTCTGTGTTCATAAATTGGCCCAGGGAGGCCAGGGGGTTGTTTCTGGTTCCATTTGTTGTCACTTCTTAGAGTCATCTGATACCAGTGATCTTTGCTTCTCATCCGAGTTTGGCAGCTGGCTCTGACACGTCAAGGCCCAGAGACAATTCAGCATCCAAATGCTCTCCCAGAATCCGCATTCAGGGGCAGGCTCTGACATGCTGATTGCCACTTGCAGTTCTGCCTACATCTGCCAGCCCTGGGTCCGAGTTCAGAGGCAGACTCTGACAGGACCAGGCTCTGTTTCTTTTCAGTTTCCATCCCCCAACCTAGGATCCTCTTTAGGGGCTGGCTCACCTGGGTGACACGAGATCCACAGGAAGGTCACCCCTCCCTCTGCCTCTGCTCCTGTCCCATCCATTGGCCCCTGCTCTCTGTATATGTCCTGTCACTCTGGTGGGCCTCTACAAATCTACCTGCTTTGCAATGGGCTTGCCTGCCAACTGAGAATCTCTATCTTTCTCTCTAACCCTCACTTTCCACTTCCTGTCATTTATCTGCTCTCTGCTGTTCCTCTGACACCCTTCGTCTCTTCTTCTGTCTCCCCAACTCACCTTCTCCCCCTTGTCCGAAATTCTCAGTCATGAAATTTCTAAGGCAGGTGTTCCATTGCTCAGTGTTCAGTGTCCATTTCGTACTTTCCCCTTGAATGTAAAAAAAAGAACAACACTTTGCTGAGAAAGCCAGGGAGGGACTCTCTTTGTGACCTCTCTCTTTCCCCATGTTTGGTGAGTGGGAAACCACAGAGATCATTTTCTCGGACTGACCATATGGTGAGACAGCCCTTCTGGTTGGTGTGTATTACAAGGATGAGGTCCAACATCACATTCGCTGAATCATTTGTGTTTTCAGCATTATGCCTTTGGCACTTTCTTCCGTCCCTTTTTAGGAATTCTGTATGGACTTGAATGCTCAGGCTTTTTTTTCTGCCCTTGCCCATGAGTTCAAGCTGTCTCTGAATTCTGAGATTGGGAGTACCAGGCCTTCTTTAGGCTCACCCATGGAAAATACATCTTATTATTAAGGGATCCTTCATGTTACTGTTATCATGGAAAAACTGTTCAAATGCTTTTATGGAGGAATGTCATGTTCCCCAAGATGTGTATCAGTGGACCAAGAAAATCACAAGACACACATTACTGAACCAATTTGTGTTTTCCATGGTAGCTTTCACAGGAAGTTTAAATTCCATATCTTAAAATAGATTGAAGGGTCATGGGACTTCAAGTACTTGGGTGCACCTAATTATGTCAGCAACAGGACAGAGTTCATTAGGCAGAGAGAGAATACTCCATATTCACTTATCTCAGCCTACACTAAGCCTTGGTATGTCTTTGTGTCTCTCTGCTATTTGTCTGACATATCATATCTTACTCTCTAACACTCCATGTCGCTGTCTCTGTGTATCTCTCTCTCACTGTCTCTGTCTCTGTATATGTCCCTTCACCCTGATAGGCCTCTA
>NW_023276919.1:8246427-8252582 GCF_003668045.3 Cricetulus griseus | reverse complement strand
TCTCTCTCTCTCTCTCTCTCTCTCTCTCTCTCACTCTCTCTCTCCTCTCCCAGTCTCTCACCCTCTCCTTGGCCTTCTGTCTTGGCCACTGCAACCTGGATGAATAGCAGCATCTCTGAACTTGCTCAGGAGTTCTCTACCAAATCTGATCCTATTTTCTGTATTTTTGCATGTGTCTCCCTTGCTGTGTGTGTTTCTGTCTCAGTCAGAGTATTGAAGAGCATGCTAAACCACTATAACATGGGAAAACTAAGGTGCTTTTTATTGTCCTGTAGATACCCTTATTTTTTAAGATGTGAATGCTTCAGTCAAGTTGCTTGTATCAAAAAAGACAGCTGATGTGTCTCCAATTAATGTTTTTGGCAAACTCAAATTTTTCATTCAGGTAGCTGAATGGGACCAATGAAAATGGTCCAAAGATTCACATTAGATAAATAGTATTAGCCTTTCAAAGTTCCCAGATTCCTCTCACCCTCGTCTAGTACTTCCCTGGGAAAACCCGCCCTCATCTGACCATGCAACCCTCTGTCACCAGGTTATAAGAAATATTTTGTTTTCTAAACATAACTTCATCTCCTACACTGCTGACATCCAAAGAGAGTGCTCGGGAAATTCATGGAGCAACCAGGGACATCAGGATGTTGTAGTACCCCATTATTCTCAGACTTCCAAAGTTGGTCAATGTCCTTTCTTCAAAAAGATGCCATGTTAAGAACTCGACATCATTATTCCCATTGTTGCCAAGTTTAAGAAAAAATTTCCATGTTGAACGAAGGTGAGAATTAAGGTCTTGGCAACTGTCCTGCCAACGAAACCCAGAAGGGTGCAGTCACACAGCCAGTACACTGGAAATTCCAGTGTTCCCTGGGTACTAAGTCTGCAGGCAGGGTAATAGGACACTTTAAAAGACTGATCCCAACCCACAACTAATATATTATTCTCTCTGTTACTTTCCAAGTCCTCTCTGCTCTCTTGTCCCTTGTATCTTCCTCTGAACCTTTTCATCTCTTCTCCTGTCTCCCCCACTCCCCCACTCCAACCATGTCACAAAATCTAAAGTTCATGGACATTCTAAGATTCTTGTTCCGTTGCTCAGGGTTCCATCTCCATAGCGAGCTTTTCCCTTCCATGTAAACAAATGACAAACTCTGGGGCTGTGAAAGCCATGGAGACACTCTCTCTGTGAACTCTCATCATACCCAGGCTTGGTTTAGCAGGACATCGCAGAGATATTTTCTGGAGGTGACCAAATGCAGAAACACCCAAAGAAAGCAGTGTGTTTCCCAAGGAAGAGGTTAACCACCACATTGGCTGAATTACCAATGGGTGTCATACTTTATGACATTGGGTGTTTCTTCCCTCCACTGTTCAGACCACTTTGTTGTCTCAAAGGTTCAGGCATGTTTTGTTCCACAATTGTCGATGAGTTAAGATGCTGACTACGTCTTCTGAGATGTTGAATACCCAGCCCCCTTCATTAACCCCCATGAAAAATGCCTCTTATGTTTAAGGGAATCTAGCTGGTAATGTTACCATGGAAAAACTGTTCAAGCCATTTTGTGGAGCAATACCAAAAACCCTAAGAAGTACATAAATGGACTAAGAGAACAAAAGGATTCACATTACTCTGAAAAAGGTGAGTTTTCCATGGTCAGCTTCTTCCAGAAGGATTAAATTCCATTTTGAAGATTAGATTGAAAGATTATGTGACTGCATCTACTTGGGTGCAAGAGATGATGTCAACAGCAGCACTGAGTTCATTAGGCAGAGACAGCTTCCTCCATGAGTATGTGGGTAGCCAGCCTCTTAATGTATAATGCACTTATCCAAGCTTACATTAAACAATGGACTGTCTGTGTGTCTGTCTGTCATTTCATTCTCCAACTCTCTCTCTCTAGCACTCACTGTCTCTGTTTCTGCCTCTGGATATCTCTGTCTCTCACTGTGTCTCTCTGTATATGTGGCTACATCCTGGGAGGGAGTCTATAATTCTAACTGCTTTGCAATGTGTTTCCCTGCTACCCTAAACCAAAGTCCCTGTCTCCCTCACTGTCTAGTCCTCAGTTTTGCCTCAGCACCCTGGGTGAATACCTGAAGCTGCACTTGTTCTGGACTGGTCTCCACGTAAACTGAGCTTTTATGTGTCTGTTTGTATGTGTTTCTCTCTCTCTCTCTCTCTCTCTCTGTGTGTGTGTGTGTGTGTGTGTGTATGTCTGCCTGAGTATTAAGACTACAGGCAGGTTATAGTACCCTTTAGAAACAGATCCCTATGCACTACTAATGTATTATTCTCTTTCACCTTCCAAGTCCTCTCTGCTATATTCTCTCTGCTATCTTCCTCCTAGCCTCTACATCTCTTCTCTTGTCTCCCCCATTACCTTCTCCAGCCATGTCAGACAATCCAATGTTCATGGACATTCTAAGATTCTTGTTCCGTTGCTCAGGGTTCTGTCTCCATAGAGATCTTTCCCTTTCCACATAAGCAAATTAACATCTCTGATGCTGTGAAAGCCATAGAGGTTCTCTCTCTGTAAACTCTCTCTATACCCATGGTCGTTTGTGCAAAGCATTTCAGAGACCTTTTTCTGGTATTGATCAAGCATTTAAACACCCCATGAATTCAGTGTGTATTCCACGGAAGAGATCTACCGCCACATTTGCTGAATCAACTTTGTGTATCATATTTACAACTTTGGATGTTTTTTCCCTCCACTTTTTGGACCCCTGCATCGTCTCATTGCCACTATTTGTTAAACAATTGTTAACAAGTTAATGCTGACTCTGTCTTCTGAGATGTTGGGCACCGAACATCATTCAGACCCCCTCCATGGGAATTGCAACTTATATTTAAAGGAATCTAGCTGCTACTGTTACCAAGGAAAAACAGTTCAATGCTTTTCGGCAATGGGCTGTGAAATGCCGAAGCCCAGTGGCATTTCTGCATCCATATGGTGTGCCTGTACCGATGGCAAGTTCAACGGTGGGAACCGACACACTGAGACCAAGTGGCAATTCTGTGTCCTTTCTTCGCAGGCCCAGATAGGCCAGGCTATGTTTCTGGATCTATTCATTGTCATTGCTTAAAGTCATCTAACACCAGTGTTCTGTTCACTGGATCCAGTTTTGGAAGCGAGGTACTACACACAGATACCCAGTGGCAGTTCTTTGTTCATTTGCTGGCCCAGGTAGGCCATGTGATGTATGGGTTCCATTCGTTCTCACTGCTTAGAGTTTTCTGACAGCATTGATCTTTGCTCCTGATCCAAGTTTGGCTGCTGCCTTGGAAAAGCCAACGCCTGGTGGCAGCTCTGCATTATTCTGCCAGCACACGATCTGATTTCAGCAACGGGTTCTCAAATACAGAGGCGCAGTGGCAGTTTTGTTTCCATCCACTGGCCCAGGTGGGCAAGTGCATGTTTCTGGTTATATTCATCGTTACTGCTTAGAGTCATTTGAAGCTAGTTATCTGTGCACCTGATCTTGAGTTCTATGGCATTTTCCAACACGCCAACGACCAGAGGAAATTCTGTGCCCCTCTGCCAGGCCAGGATCCAAGTTCAGCAAAAGGCTATGAAATGCCAAGGCCCATTGGCATTTCTGTTCCCATGTGCTGGACCAGGAGTCCAGGGGCTGTTTCTGCTTCCTTTGTCATCCCTAGTGAGAGCCATCTGACACCAGTGATCAGTGCATGGGATCCTAGTTTGGAATCGAGATTCTACACACCAAGGCCCAGTGGCAGTAATGTGTTCATCTGCCAGCCCAGGGAGATCAGGGGCTATTTCTCGTTCCACTCTCTGTCACTGCTGAGAGTCATGTGACACGTGTGATCTTTGCTCATTATTCAGGTTCAGCTGCAAGCTCGGATACATCAATGGCCAGTGGCAGTTCTGAATCCATATGGTGGCTCAGGATCTGAGTTTGTCAGCAGCCTCCCAATTCTGAGGACCAGTGACAGTTCTGGGTCCATCTGTAGGTCCATTAGGACAGGGGCTGTTTCTGTTTCCATTCATCGTTATTGCTTAGGGTCATCTAACACCAAAGTTTTTTGTGCTGGATCCAGTTTTGACAGCAAGATCCTAAACACTGATGCCGGGTGACAGTTGTTTGTTCATCCACAGGCTCAGGTAGTCGAGATGATGTTTCTGTTTCCATTCATCGTCACTGCTTAGAGTCATCCAACACCAGTGATCTATGCTCCTGTTCGGTGAGTGCCTTGGACACGCCGAGGCCGAGGGTCAGTACTGCATCCATATGCTGGCCCAGGATCCATGTTCAGCAGTGGTATATGACATGCCAAAGACTAGTGGCATTTCTGCATCTATATGATGGCCCAAGATCCGAGTTTGGTGGTGGCACACAACAATCCAAGGCCAAGTGGCTGTTTTGTTTCCATTCGCTGGCCCAGGTAAAACAGGTTCTGTTTCAAGTTCCTTTAGTCATCACTGCTTACAGTCATCTGTCACCATTGATCTTTGCTCCTGATATGAGTTCAGTGGGGGCCGCAGACACACCGAGGTGCAATGGCAGTTCAGAGTCCATCTGCCAGCAAAGGTAAGCCAGGTTCTGTTTCCAGTTCCATTTGTCTGAACTGTTTACAGTAATCTGACATCATTGATCTTTGCTCCTGATTCGAAATTCAGCTCCTGGCTAGGAAATGCCAAGGCCCACTGGCAGCTCTGTTTTTATCTGCCAGCACAGGATCTGAGTTTGGAAACGAGTTCTAAAATACTGAGGCATCTACTGGCACAAGTGGGCCAGGGCATGTTTCTGGTTACATTCATCGTCACTGCTTAGAGTCATTTGACACCAATGATCTGTGCACCTGATCTGAGTTTGAAGGCATTCTGCGACATGCCAAGGCCCTGTGGAAATTCTGTGTCTATCTGCCATCCCAGGATCCAAGTTCAACAACAGGCTAGGGAATGCCAAGACCCATTGGCAATTCTGTGTTCTTCGCTGGCCCAGGTGGCCTGGCGATGATTCTGGTTCTAAACAGTGTCGACACCAGTGATCTTTGCTCCTTATCCAAGTTCAGATTCGGGCTCAGATAAGGCGATGCCTGTCGAGGTTCTGAATGCATATGGTGGCCCAGGATCCGATGTCATCAGCAGTCTCCCAAACTCAGAGGCCCAGTGGCAGTTCTGGGTCCATCTGCAGGCCAATGGATGTCATGGGCTTTTTCTGTTTCCATTCATCGACATTGCTTAGAGAGATCTAACACCAGTGATCTGTGCACTGGATCGAGTTTTGAAAGCGAGATCTTACACAGAGACTCCCAGTTGAAGTTCTTTGTTCATCTGCTGTACCAGGTGATGTTTCTGGTTCCATTCGTCGTCACTGCTAAGAGTCATCTGACACCAGTGATATTTACTCCTGATCCAATTCGGTGGAGGCCTTGGACACGCTGAGGCCTAGTTGCACTTCTGCTTCCATATGCTGGCCCAGGATCCAAGTTCAGCAGCATTATACAACACACTAAGGCAGTTCTGTGTCCACCTGCAGGCCCAGGTATACCAGGTTCTGTTTGCAGTTCCATTAGTCATCGCTGGTTATAGTCAACTGCTACCATTGATCTTTGCTCCTAATATGAGTTCGGTGGAGGCCTTGGACAAGTCAAGGACCAAGGGCAGTTCTGTGTCAATGTGCCATCCCAGATATTCCATGTTCTGTTTAAAGTTTCATTTTTCATCACCACATAGAGTCATCTGACATCATTGACTTTTCTCCTGATCTGAGTTTGGCTTCAGGTTCGAAAAGCCAAGGCCCAGTGGAAGCTCCGTGTTTGTCTGCCAGCATAGGGTCTGAGTTGGGCAACGGGTTCTAAAAATCGAGGCACAGTGGCAGTTCTGTGTCCATCCGCTGGCCTAGGTAGTCCTGGGGATGTTTCTGGTTACATTCATCGTCACTGCTTATACTCATTTGACACCAATGATCTGTGCACCTGATATGAGTTCGACAGCATTCTCCCACACACCAAGGTACGTTGGCATTTCTGTGTCCATCTGCCAGGATCCGGGAGTTCAGCAACAGGCTACAAGATAGCAATGCCCATTGTCATTTCTGTGTCTATCTGCAGGACCCGGGATTCCAGGGTCTGGTTCTGCTTCCCGTCTTCATCACTGGTTAGAGTCATCTGACACCAGTGATCTGTGCAT
>NW_023276919.1:8233689-8245934 GCF_003668045.3 Cricetulus griseus | reverse complement strand
TCTGTGCATGGGGTCCATGTTTGGCAGCAAGATCCTAGAAGGCCGGGCCCAGTGGCAATTCTGTGTCCTTCACTGGCCCAGGTAGCCAGGCGATGTTTCTGTTTCCATTCGTTGTCACTGCTTAGAATCACCTGACACCATTCATCTGTGTGCCAGATCCAAATTCTGCAATGGATCCCTCACGCCGAAGCCGAGTGGCAGTTCTGGGTCCATCTGCAGGCACAAGGAGGTCAGGAGGCGTTTCTGTTTCCATTCATCGTCATTGATTTTAGTCATCTAACACTTGTAATCCTTGTACTGGATCCAGTTTTGGCAGCGAGATCCTACAAACGGAAGCCATATTGGTAGGTCTTTGTTCGTCCACTGGCCGATGTAGGCAAGGTGATGTTTCTGGTTCCATTCATCGTCACTGCTTAGAGTCATCTGACACTAGTGATCTTTGCTCCTGATCCAAGTGATCGGTGGAGGCCTTGAACACACCGAGGCCCAGTGTCAGTTCTCCATCCATATGATGGCACAGGATCTGAGTTTGCCGTGGTATACAACACACAGACGCCCAGTGGCAGTTCTGTGTTCATCTGGTGTACCAGGTAAACCAGGTTCTGTTTCCAGTTCCTTTAGTCATCCCAGCTTACAGTCATCTGACACTATTGAACCTTTCTCCTGATATGAGTTCCGTGGAGGCCTTGGACAGGCCAAGGGCCAATGGCATTTCTATGTCCATCTGGCAGCCCAGGTAAGCCAATTTATGTTTCCAGTTCCATTTGACATCACTGTTTACAGTCATCTGACACCATTGATCTTTGCTCCTGATATGAGTTCAGCTGCAGGCTCAGAAATGCCAAGACCCAGTGGCAGCAGCGTGTTTATCTGACATCACTGGATCTGTGTTCAGCAACTGGTTATAAAATATTTTGGCACGGTGACAATTCTATGTCCATCCGATGGCCGAGGTGGGGCAGGCAATGTTTCTGGTTCCATTAGTCATCACTGCTTAGAGTAACCTGACAACAGTGATCTGTGTGACATATCCAAGTTCTTCCATGGTTCCTATATGCTGAGTCCCATGGCAGTTCTGTGTCCTCTGCTGGCCCAGGTAAGCCAGGTTGTATTTCCAGTTCCATTCATTGTTAGTGCTTACATTCATCTGACACCTGTGATCCGAGTTCAATGGCATTCTGTGACACGCCAAGGCCCAGTGGCCGTTCTGTGTCGATCTGCAAGCTCAGGATTTGAGTTCAGCAACAGGCTCTGAAACTCCAAGCCTGGTGGCAGTTTTGTGTCCATCTTGCAGACCATGGAGTTCAGGGGCTGTTTCAGCTTCCATGTGTCTTCACTAGTTAGAGTCATCCTACACCAGTGACGTATGCACTGGATTTGATTTCTGCAATGAGCTCCGACATGGATCCGAGTTTGTCAGCAGTATATGACATGCCGAGGCCCAGTAGGAGTCTAGTGTCCATCTGCAGGATCAAGGAAGTCAGGGCCTCCTTCTGGTACCATTCATCGACATTGCTTAGAGTCATCTAACACCAGCGATTTGTGCACCAGATCCAGGTTTGGCAGCGAAATCCTAAAAGCAGAGGCCCATTGGCAGATCTGTGTTCATCTGCCAGGTCATGGAGGTCAGGGGCTGTTTCTGGTTCCATTTGTCGTCACTGCTTAAAATCATCTGACAGCAGTGATCTTTGTTCCTGATTCATGTTCGGCATACTCCGATGCCCTGTGGCAGTTTTGAATCCGTATGGTGGCCCAGGATCCGAGTTTGTCAGCAGCCTCGAAATCGCCAAGGCCCAGTGTCAGTCCTGGGTCCATTTGCAGGCCCATGGAGGTCAAGGGCTGTTTCTGTTTCCATTCATCATCATTGCTTAGAGTCATCTAAAACAATGATCTGTGCACTGGATCCAGTTTTGGAAGCAAGATTCTATACACAGTGGCCCAGTGGCATTATTTGTTTATCTATTGGCCTAGGTAGGGCAGGTGATGTTTCTGGTTCCATTCTGCAACACTGCTTAGAGTCAGCTGACAACACTGATATTTGCTCCTGGTCCAAGTTCGGTGGAGGCCTTGGACACGCCGAAGCCCAGTGGCAGTTCTGCATCCATATCCTGGCCCAGGACCCGAGTTCAGTGAGGGTATAAGTCATGCCACGCCCTCGTGGCAACACTGTGTTTATCTGCCAGCACAGGATCTGAGTTTGCAAGAGATTCGAAAATACTGAGGCACAGTGGCAGTTCTGTGTTCATCCACTAGACCAGGTGTGCCAGGGGATTTTTCTGGTTACATTCATCGTACCTGCTCAGAGTCATTTGACACCAATGATCTGTGTACCTAATCAGAGTTCAATGGCATTCTCCAACATGCCAAGGCCCAGGGGAAGTTCTGTGTCCATTTGCCAGCCCAGGATCCGAGTTCAACAACAGGTTCTGAACACCAAGTCCTGGTGGCAGTTCTGTCTCCATCTACTTGACCAGGGAATTCAGCAGTTGTTTCTGCTTCCATTTGTTGTCAATAATTAGATCCATCTGACACCAGTGATCTGTGCTCCTACATGCGAGCTTCTACATGTCGAATCCCAGTGTCAATTCTGAATCTATCTGCCTGCACAGGAAGTCCAGGGGCTGTTTCTGGTCTCATTCCTCGTCACTATTTACAGTCATCTGACAAGAATGATCTGTGCTCTGGATACGAGTTCTGCAGCGAGCTCCTACATGTCAAGAGGCCCAGTGGGAGTTGTGAGTACATCCGCTGACCCTGGTAGGCCAAGTGTTGTTTCTGGTTCCATTCATCATCACTATTTAGAATCATCTGATGCCAGTTATCTTTCCTCTTGATCCAAGTTTGGTGGAGGGTGTGGACATGCCAAGGCCCATTGCCAGTTCTGCATCCATATGTTGGCCCAGGATCAGAGTTTGGTGGTGGTATATAACATGCCAAGGCCGAGTGGGAATCCAGTGTCCATCTGCAGGCCCATGGAGGTAAGGGGTGGTTTCTGATTCCATTGCTTAGAGTCATCTAACACAAGTGATCCTTGCACAAAATACAGGTTCGGCAGGGAGGTGCTACACACCAAGCACCAGTGGCAGTTCTGTGTTCATCTGCCAGCCCATGGAGATCAGGGCCCGTTTCTTTTTCCATTATCTGTCACTGCTTAAAGGCATCTGACAACAGTTATCTCTGCTCCTTATCCAAGTTTGTCTGCGGGCTCATACGGCAAAATCCATTGGCAGTTCTGCCTCTATCTGCACAATATCTGAGTTCAGAGGCGGTATCTGACACACCGAGGCCCAGTGGCAAATCTGTGTCCATCCACTAACACAGGTAGGCTAGGGGATGTTTCTGGTTACATTCGCTGTCACTGCTTAGAGTCATCTGACACCAGTGATCTTACCTCCTTATCCAAGTCCAGCTGCAGCCTCTGATACACTGATGACCAGAGGCAGTGGGCTCTAATGAGATGAGTCCAAGTGGTAGTTCTGCCTCCATCTGCCAGCCCAGGATCAGAGTTCATCAGTGAACTCCAAAATGATGAGTCCCAGTGGCAGCTCTGTGTCCATCTGCTAGCCCAAGAAGACAGGGGCAGTTTCCATTACATTTATAATCACTGATTATAGTCATCTGACACCAGTGATCATGCACCTGATCCCAATTCAGCCACAGGCTCAGATATACCAAGGCCCAGAGGCGGTTTCACATCCAAATGCTGGCCAGGAATCTCAGTTCAGAGGTGGTATACGACACATTGAGGCACAGTGGCAGTTCTGCATCCAACTGCTGTCCCTGCATCCGGGTTATGTGGTGGGCTCCAACATGCCAAAGCATCGTTGCATTTCTCCTTAAATCTGTCTGCCCAGGATCCAAGTTTTGTTCCAGGATTGAACACTACGAGGTCCAGTGGCAGTTCTACATCCATCTTCCTTTCCTGGACCCAAGTTCTGCTGTGGGCTCTGACACGCCAAAGCCCAGTTGCATTTCTGTCTCAATCTGCTGGCCCAAGATGCAAGTTCAGAGGTGTTTCCGACACATCGAGGCCCAGTGGCATTTCTGCATCTAACTGCCTTCTCTGGATCCGAGTTCAGGGACTGGCTCTGGCATGGCAAAGACAAGTGGCAGTTCTGCCTCCATCTGCCCATCCAGGATTTGATATCTTGGTCGGGATCTGACAAGCTAAGGCCAGTGGCAATTTTCTGTCCATCAATTGGCCTGGGTAGGCCAGGGGGTGGTTCTGGTTCCATTTGTTGTGACTGCTTAGAGTCATCTGATACCAGTGAACTTTGCTCCTGATCCGAGTTTGGCGGCTGGCTCTAAGGTATCAAGCCCCAGTGTCAGTTCTAAACCTAACTTCATCTCCTCCGTTGAGATCAAGAGGACCCTAGTGAGTGCTACATGGCCTGTCCAAGAAAGGAAGAAACATATAGTCCAGAATGTGGTAGTACCACAACATTCTCAGGTCCCCAATGTTGAAAAATGCCCTGGTTGAGCAGGATGCAATCTAGAGAAATCGATATCCTTATTCCCTAAATTGCCATTTTTAACAACCCAACAATCTGTATTCAGTGATAGTAGGAATGAAAGGTGAAGGCATCAGGCTGGCCTGTCCAAGGCACCTGGCATGATGCACTCACTCAGGCAGTACTCTGTTCAGGCCAGCTTTCAGGGTTACTAAGTTTGCAGGCCGCTTTAAAAGACACGGTTAAAAAAACAGATCCTGACCCACTTATGTTCTCTTAATCTCTCTCTGTCTTTCTCTCTGTCTCTCACACATTCTATCTCTCTCTCCCTCTCTCTGTCTCTCTCTATTTCTCTCTCCCTCTCCTTCTCATCTTCAAGTTCCTATCTGCTATCTGCTCTTTGCTATTTTCCTGACACTCTTCATCTCTTGAACTCTCTCCCGAACTTAGGCTCTCCCACCCTGTCTGAAATCCTTGGTTCATGGAATTTCATAGGTATGTTTTCAATTGCCCTGTGTTCAATTTCCATTTCGTAATTTCCCTTCAATATACACTAAAGACCAACACTATTGCTGAGAACACCATTGAAGGTCTCTGTCTGTGACCTCACACCATGCCCAGGCTTTGATGGGTGGGAATCCGCAGTGATCATTCTCTCAGAGAATGTGAGACACCCATCCAGGTCAGTGATTATCCCAAGGATGAGGGCCAACACCACATTCGCTGAATCATTTTTGATTTCAGGATCATGTCTTCAGCAGTTTCTTACTTTCAATAATAGGTATTCTGTGTTGACTTGAATGTTCATTCATTTTGTTCTGCCTTTGCCCATGAGTTCAAGCTGACTCTGAGTTCTGAGACTAGGAGTGACAAACCTTCTTCGGCCTAGCCCATGGAAAATACATCTTATGATTGAGACATACTTCCAGTTACTGTTACCTTGGAAAAAGTGTTCAAATGCTTTTAAGGAGGAATATCATATACCCCAGGTTGTTCATAATGGACAAAGAAAATGAAAAGACACGCATTGCTGAGGGAAATTTGAGTTTTGCCTGGTAGCTTCTTCCAGGAAGGTTTAAATTCCCTATCTTAGATTAGATTGAAGTATCATTTCACTGCATTACTTAGGTTCATCAAATGATGCCAGAAGCAAAGCAGAGTTCATGAGGCAGAGACAGTATACACCTTGAGTATGAGAAAACCCAGCAGTAAACTGGATTTCACATATCTCATCCTACACTAAGTCTTGGTTTGTCTGTGTGTCTCTGTCTGTAAGTCTGAATTTGCAACTCTAGTTGTCTATCAATCACTGTCACTGTCTCTCTGTGTATGTCCCTTCACTCTGGTGGGCCGCCCACTATATCTCTAACTGAATTTCAGTGGAACTCCTTGCTAGATGTGCCCCCTTCTCTGTCTCTCTTTCTTTCTCTTACCACACTCTCTCCTTACCTCTCCCCCTCTCTCTTGCCTTCTGTTTTTCCCTGCGCAGCAACCTGAATAAATACAAGCAGCTCTTGACTTGCCTAGGACTATTATCTACCAAATCTGATCCTTTTGTATCTCTGTCTGTATATCTGCCTTGCTGTGTGTGTTTCTCTCTCTCTGTTAGAATATTGAAGAGCATGCTAAAACACTCTAAAATGGTAAAATTAAGGTGCTTCTTATTGTCCTTTAGATACAGTTATTTTCCAAACATGTGAATGCTTTTAGCCACGTTGACTGTATCAAAAGAGGGCAGGAGATATGCCTCCCATTTATGTTTTTGGAACAGCCAATATTTTCCTGTTAGTTCCATTGAATTGAATGGCACCCATGCAAAAATTGACAAAGATTCATTCCAGATAAATAGTATACATTCCCACAGTGATGCCAGATTCCTCTCTATCTCCTCTGGTTTCTTACCCTGGGAAAAACCCTCCATTATTTGTCCATGAAACCATCTGTCACCAGGACTTTAGAAATATTTTGTCTTCTAAACTTTACATCATCACCTACACTACTGATATCTGTAGAGGCATAGGATGCCCAAGACAGAGCCACGAATTCTGGAAATTCTTGGAGCACCCAGGTACTCCAGGATGTGATAGTACCCCACAATTTTCAGGGCCCCCAATTTTGGTCAATGCCATGTATTAAAAAAGAAGCAGACTTGAGAACTCGACAACTTTATTCCCAATGTTGCCAAGTTTAAAACCCAAATTTCCATAATAAATGAAAGTGGGAATGAAGGTCTTAACTTCTGTCCTGCCCATGAAAATTCGAGGGGTGCACTCACTCAGCAAGTACTCTGTTCAGTCCAGTGTTCGACGGTTAATAAGTCTGCCAGCAGAGTTATAGGACTCTTTAAAAGACAGATCCCTGTCCAAGACTAATGCATTATTCTCTCTGTCACTTTCCAATTCCTCTCTGCTATCTTCTCTCTGGTATCTTCCTCTGACCCTCTTCGTCTCTACTCCTGTCTCCCCCAATCACCATATCCCACCATCTCAGAAAATCTAAAGTTTATGGACATTCTAAGATTCTTGTTCCATTGCACAGGATACCGTCTCCATAGCGAGCCTTCCCCTTCCATGTAAACAAATGACCAACAATGGAGCAGGCAAAGCAATGGAGGCTCTCTCTCTGTGAACTCTCTCCATAACCAGGCTCAGTAGAGTGGGACATCGAAGAGATATTTTCTGGAGCTGACCAAATGGCGAAACACCCCATGAGGACAGTGTGTTTCCCAAGATGAGGTCCACAACCCCATTTGCTGAATCACCTGTGAGTTTGGGAGTTTCTTCTCTTATGACTTTGGGAGTTTCTTCTCTCCACTGTTTGGACCCCTGCATCATCTCAATGGTTCAGGCATTTTTTGTTCCGCAATTGTCGATGAGTTAAGGCTGACATCATCTTCTGAGATGTTGAGTACATTGCCTCCTTCAGCCACACCCATTGGAATTACATCTTATGTTTACGGGAATCTACCTACTACTGTTACAATGGGAAAACTGTTCAATGCCATTTAGTGGAACAAATTCAAATACCCCAGGAAGTACATTAGTGGACTAAGAAAATGAAAGGAATCACATTATTGTAAAAAAAGGTGAGTTTTCCATGGCTAGCTTATTCAAGGAAAGTTTAAATTCCATTTCTTAGATTAGATTGAAAGATCGTTATACTGCAGATGTTTGGATTCATGAAGTGATTTTTTCAGCAGTAGGAAAGAGTTCATAATGCAAAGAAGGCTTTCTCCATGAGTATGCTGGTAGCCTGCCTCTGGATGAAAAATGCACTTATCCTAGCCTACAATAAGCCTTGGAATGTCTCTGTGTCAGTCTGTCTGCCTTTCTTTCTCTACCTCTCTCTCTCTCACACTCACTGTCTCTCTTTCTCTGTGTATCTCTGTCTCTCATTGTATGTCTCTCTCTCTATATATATATCTACAGCCTGGGTGGGAATCTAACTGCTTGTCAATGTAATTGCCTGTTACACGAAACCAAAGTCTCTCTCTCTCTGTCTAGTTCTCTGTATTTGCCTCTGCACCCTGGGTGAATACCTGAAGCTGTACTTGTTGTGGACTGGTCTCAAGCGAAGCTGAGCTTTTATCGGTCTTTTTGTATGTATCCCTTTCTCTCTCTCTCTCTCTGTATCTCTCTCTCTCTGTGTATCTGTCTCTCTGTCCGAGTACTGAAGAGCATTCTAAACCTCTCTACAATGGCAAAATTAAGGAGCTTTTTTATTGTCCAAAAACTAACCTTCCCATTTCAAAATGAGAATGCTTTCAGCCAAGTCGCTTCTATAATAAAGTGGCAGCTGATGTGTCTCCAACTTATGTTTTTGCAAAACAAAAGTATCCCTGTAATTTCCAGGGATCTGAATGGGACCCTTGGAAACAGGTCCATAGCTGCAGTCCAGAAAAATAATATTCAGCCTATATATGATCTCAAATTCCTTTCTTCAACATCTGTGATCTCTCTTTCTAGAATCACTCCATCATCTGTCTATTCACCAATCAGATACAGGATTTCAGATATACTTTGTTTTCTAAACTTAACTTCATCTCCTACACTGCTGACATCAGGCAAAGTCCTGGAGGCCCAAGTGAGTGCTACCTTTCCTTTCCAGGAAGGTTCAGACAGATACTCCAGGAAGTGGTAGTACCACAACATTCTCAGGTCCTCAATGATGGTCAATGCCATACTTCAGCAGGATGCAATCTTGAGAACTCGATATCCTTTATCTAAAGTGCCATTTCTTACATGCCAATATTCATTATCCAGGGATAGTAGGAATGAAAGGTGCAGGCATCAGGCTGGCCTGTCCAAGGCACCTGGCACTCACTCAGGCAATACTCTGTTCATTCCATCTTTCTATTTTATTAATTCTGCAGGCAGCTTTCATGGACCACGTTAAAAGACAGATAGAAAGATCCATACACTTATGCTCTCTTATTTCTCTCTCTCTCTCTCTCTCTCTCTCTCTCTCTCTCTCTCTCACACACACACACTTTTATCTTCCTTTTCCTATCTACTATCTGGTCTTTGCTATTTCTGTGACCCTCTTCATATCTTCTCCTCTCTTCTGAACTCACTCTCTCCTACCCTGTCTGAAATACTTGGTTCATGGTATTTCATAGGTATGTTTTCCATTGCTCAGTGGTCAGTTTACATTTGGTACTTTCCCATTCAACGTCAACAAAACACCAACAGTATTACTGAGAAAGCAATGGAGGGTCTCTCTCTGTGATCTCTCATTGTGCCCATGCTTGGATAAGCGGGAATCCGCAAAGATTATTTTCTCAGACTGATCAAACAGTGAGGAACCCCTTTAGTTTGGTATGTATGCCATGGCTGAGTTCCAACAACACATTTGGCGAATCATTTGTGTTTTCAGCATTATGTCTTCGGAAGTTTCTCCCCTCCAATATTAGGTATTCTGTGTCATCTTGAATGTTCAGGCATTTTGTTCTGCCCTTGCCCATGACTTCATGCTCACTCTGAGTTCTGAGTTCGGGAGTACTAAGCCTTTTTGGTCCTGAACCATGGGAAATCCATCTTATTATTAAGGCATCCTTCAGGTTACTGTAACCTTAGAAAAACTGTTAAATGCTTCAATGGAGGAATGTCAAATACCCCAGGATGTTCTTTAATGGACTAACAAAATGAAAAGACACACATTAAAGAATTAAATTTGAGTTTTGCAACATAGCTTATTTCAGGAAGATTTAAATTATGCATCTTAGAATAGATTGAAGGATAATTGGACTGCAGGTACTTGGGTGTACCAAAGGATGTCAGAAGCAAGACAGACTATATGAGGCAGAGACAGCATATTCCTTTAATATGATAGGACCCACCTGTCAACCTTGTATCCACATATCTCTGCCAACAATAACTTTTGGTTTTTCTGTTTGTCTGTCTGTCTGTCTATTTGAATTTTCATCTCTAACTCTCTATCAATCACTGTCACTCTCCTGTGTGTATGTCCCTTCACCCTCATTGTGTGATATAAATCTACCTGAAGTGAACTGGACCTGCCTGCTAATTGAGCCTCTCTTTGTCTCTCTCTCTCTCTGTCTGTCTCTTTTTGTCTCTCTCACTCTATCCCAGTCTCTCACACTCTCTGTGTCCTTCTGTTTTTTCTTCAGCAAACTGCATGAATACAGGTAGCTTAGGAATTGCTCAGGAATGTACTCTAACAAATCTGATCCTTTTGTCTCTTTCTGTATGAGTCTCCCTTGCTGTCTGTGTTTCTCTCTATATCTGTTAGAGTATTGAAGAACATGATAACCACAGTAGAATGGCAACATAAATATGCTTTTTCATTTTGATATAGATACACCTCATTTTCAAACATGTGAATGCTTTCAGCCAATATGCTTGTATCAGAAAAGCCAGTTGATATGTCTCCAATTTGTTTGTGGCAAACCCAACGTTTTCCTGTAAGTTCCAGAGAACTGAATGGGACCCATGCAAAGAGGTCAAAAGATTCACTCAAGATAAATAATATTCAGTCCCTCAATGATCCCAGATTCCTCTCCTAAACATCTTGTACATATCCTTTAGAAAAGCCTCCATCATATGACCATGAAAACCTCTGTCTCAAGGAGGTAAGTAATACTTTGTTTTCTAAACTTAACTTCATCTCCTACACTTCTGATATCTGCGGAGGCGTAGGATTCTCAAGACAGAGCCATACATTCTGGAATCACTGGGGCAACCAGGTATTCCAGGATGTGATAGTACACCACCATTCTCAGGGCACCTAAAGTTGGTCAATGCCCTTTGATCAAAAAGAAGCAGTCTTGAGAACTCGACATCGTTATTCCCAATGTTGCCAAGTTTATGACCCCAAATTTCATAATAAATGAAAGTGGGAATGAAGGTCTTGGCATCTCTCCTGCCAATAAAACCCGGAAGAGTGTACTCTCTCAGCCAGTTCTATGTTCAATCCAAGGACCCATGGGTACTATACCTGCAGGATGGTTTATAGGACCTTTAGAAGACAGAACTCTACCCACAACAAAAGTATTATTCTCTCTATAACTTTCCATGTTCTCTCTGCTATATTCTCTCTGGTATCTTCCTCTGAACTTCTTCATAAATTCTCCTGTCTCCCCCACTCAACCTCTCCAACCATGTCACAAAATCTAAAATATATGGACATTTTACAATTCCTGTTCCATTGCTCAGGGTTCCGTCTCCATAGCTAGCTAGCTTCCATGTAAACAAAAGACCAACTCTGTAGCTGTGAAAGCCATGGAGGCTCTCTCTCTGAACACTCTCCATACCCAGTCTTGGTTGAACAGGATATCGCAGAGATATTTTCTGGAGCTGACCAAATCCGGAAACACCCCAAGAGGGCAGTGTGTTTCCCAAGGAATAGGTCCACCACCACATTCGCTGAATCACCTATGGGTGTCAGACTTAAAACATTGGGAGTTTCTTCCCTCCACTGTTTGGACCCCTGTTTCTTCTCAACGTTTCGGTCATTTATGTTCCACCATTGTCAATGAGTTAAATCTGACTCCAACTTCTGAGATGTTGGATACCAAGCCTCCTTCATCCACCCGCATTGGAAGTGCATCTTATGTTTAAGGGAATGAAGCTGCTACTGTTACTGTGGGAAAACTGTTCATTGCTGTTTTGTGGAACAATATTAAATACTCTAAGTAGTTCATAAATGGACTAAGAGAACGAAAGGAATCACATTACTGTGAAAAAGGTGAGTTTTCCATTGTTAGCTTCTTCATTAAGGTTTAATTTACATTTCTTAGATTAGATTGAAAGATCATGTGACTGCATCTACTTGGGTGCAAGATACCTGTCAGCAGCAGGACTGAGTTCATTAGTCAGAAACAGCTTCTTCCATGAGTATGTTGTTAGGCAGCCTCTGGATGTATAATGCACTTATCCAAGCCTGTATTAAGCCATGGACTGTCTGTGTGTCTGTCTGACACTTCATTCTCTAACTCTCTGTCTAGGAATCACTGTCTCTGTCTCTGTTTCTGTCTCTGTGTTTCTCTGTCTCTCACTCTCTGTGTCTCTCTGTATATATCTCTACACCCTGGGTGGGAGACTATAATTATAACTGCTTTGCAATGTGTTTGCCTGCTTCCCTAAGCCAAAGTCTCTGTCTCTGTCTCTGTCTAGTGCTTTGTTTTTACCTCAGCACCCTTGGTGAATACCTGAAGCTGTACTTGTTCTGGACTGGTCTCCACATAAACTGATCTTTTTTATCTGTCTGTTGTGTGGGTTCGTGTGTGTGGTGAGTGTGTGTGTGTGTGTGTGTGTGTGTGTGTGTGTGTGTGTG
>NW_023276919.1:8206556-8233583 GCF_003668045.3 Cricetulus griseus | reverse complement strand
GTGTGTGTGTGGGTGTGGGTGTGGGTGTGTATCTGTCTCTCTGCCTGAGTACTGAAGAGCATACTAAACTTGTCTACAATGACAAAATTAATATCCAGGTTGCAGAATGGGATCCATGCAAACAGGTCCAAAGATGCACTCCAGAAAAATATTATTCAGCCTTTCTATGATTCCAGATTCCTTTTTCATCATCTGGGATCTCTCTTTCGCAAATCACCCCATCATCTGTCCCATCACTGCTCTGATACCAGGACTTCATAAACATTTTGTTTCTAAACTTAACTTCATCTACTACACTGCTGACTTCTATTGAGTTCTAAGAGACCCGAGTGAGTAATACCTGACCTGTCCAGGAAAGGAACAAACAGATATTCCATGGTTTGGAGATACTGCATTATTCTCAGGTCCTCATGATTGTCAATGCCAATATCAGCAGGATTTAATCTTGAGAACTCAATATCCATATTCCCTAAATTTCCATTTCTAAAACCCCAACATTCATTATTCAGGGAAAGAAGGAATGAAAGGTGCAGGCATCAGCTTGGCTTTTCCATGTCACCTGGCTTGATGCACTCAATAGGCAGTCCTCTGTCAATCCAGGCTTCCATGGGCACTGAGACTGAAAACATCTTTAAAGCACCCTGTTAAAGACAGATCTGGACCCACTTTGCCCCCCCCCTCTCTCTCTCTCTCTCTGCAAGTCTCTCACCCTCTCTCTCTCTCTCTATCCCAGTCTCTCACCCTCTCTCTGGCCTTCGGTCTTTGCCTATACAACCTGGATGGATAGCAGCAGCTCTGGACTTGTTCAGGAATATTCTCTACCAGATATGATCATTTTTGTCTGTCTGTTTGCATGTGTCTCCCTTGCTGTTTGTGTTTCTGTCTCTGCCAGAATATTTAACAGCATGCTAAACCATGCTAAAATGGCAAAATTAAGGTGATTTTTATTGTCGTGCAGATATCATTCTTTTTTAAACATGTAAATGCTTTCAGTCAAGTTACATGTATCAAAAAAGGCAGCTGATGTGTCTCCAATTTATGTTTTTGGCAAATCCAAAGTTTTCCTGTAAGTACAAGTGAGTTGAATGGGACGCATGCAAAACACCAAATATTCACTCAAGATATAAGTATTCAGCCTCTCAATGTTCCCAAATTCCTCACTTCCTCTTCTGATACTTCCCTAGGAAAACCCTCCATCATTTGAACATGCAACCCTCTGTCCCCAGGACATAACAAATATTTTACTTTCTAAACATAACCTCATCTCCCACACAGCTGACCTCCCAAGACAGTGCCACACTTTCTTGAATTTCTTGGAGTAACAAGGGACTCCAGGATATGGTAGTACCCCACTATTCTCAGGGTCACCAAAGTTAGACAATGCCCTTTCTTCAAAAAGAAACAGTCTTGAGAACTTGACATAGTCATTCCCAATTTTGCCAAGTTTAAACCCAAGTTTCTATGATAAATGAAGGTATTGTCATCTGTCCTGCCCATGAAACCCGGGAGGGTGCGCTCACTCAGTCAGTACTTGGTTCAGTCCAGGGTTTCACGGTAATAATTCTGCAGGCAGGGTTAGAGGACCCTTTAAAAGACAGATCCCTACCCACAACTAATGTATTATTCTCTTTGTCAACTTCCAAGACCTCTCTGCTATGTTCTCTCTGTTTTCTTTCTCTGACACACTTCATCTCTTCTCCTGTCTCATCCCTCATCCTCTCCAAACACATCAGTAAATCTAAAGTTCATGGACATTCTAAGACTCCTGTTCCAATGTTCATGGTTCCCTCTCTAGAGCGAGCTTTCCCCTTCCATGTAAAATAATGACCAACTCTGTAGCTGTGAATGCCATGCAGACTCTCTCTCTCTCTGTGAACTCTCTTCATACCCAGCTCAATTGATCTTGACTTAGCAGAGGTATTTTCTGGTCTTGACAAAATGCTGAAACACCCCAAGGAGACAGTGTGTTTCACAAGGAAAAGATTCACCACCACATTTGCTGAATCACCTGTGGGTGTTAGATATACGACATTGGAGTTTCTTCCCTCCCCTTTTGGAACCCTGTGTCGTCTCAACGGTTTGGGCATTTTTGTTCCACAATTGTCTATGAGTTAAGATGTTGAGTCCATCTTCTCAGATTTTGGGTACCCAGCCCCCTCCAATCTCCCCCATTGGAAGTGCATCTTAAGTTTGAGGGAATCCAGCTGCTACTGTTACTATGAAAAATCTATTCAATGCCATTTTGTGGAGCAATATCAAATGCCCTGAGAAGTACATAAATGGACTAAGAGAAGGAAAGGAATCATATTACTGTGAAAAAGGTGAGTTTTCCATTGTTAGCTTCTTCAGGACGGTTTCAATTCCATTTTATAGATTAGATTGAAAGATCATGTGACTGCATCTACTTGGGTGCAAGAGAAGATGTCAGCCACAGGACTGAGTTCATTAGGCACAGGTTACTTCTTCAATGAGTATGCTGGTAGCCAGCCTCTGGATGTATAATGCACTTATGCAAGCCTACATTATGCCTTCAACTGTCTGAGTGTCTGTCTGTCATTTCATTCTCTAACTCTCTCTCTAGCATCCATTGTCTCTGTCTCTGTCTTTGTTTCAGTCTCTGTGTATCTCTGTCTCTCACTCTCTGTGTCTCTCTGTGTATGTCTCTACACCCTGGTTGGGAGTCTATACTTCTAACTGCTTTGCAATGTGTTTGCCTTCTACCCTAAGCCAAAGTCTCTGTCTCCCTCACTGTCTAGTCTTCCGTTTTTGCCTCAACACCCTGGGTGAATACTTGAAGCTGTACTTGTTCTGGACTGGTATCCACCTAAACTGAGCTTTTATGTGTCTGTTTGTTTGTGTTCCTCTCTCTCAATCTCTCTCTCTCTCTCTCTCTTAATCTCTGTGTGTGTATGTGTTTGTTTTGTGTTTTTCTTTGTGTGTGTGTGTGTGTATGTGTGTCTTTCTGTCTCTCTGCCTGAGTACTGAAGTTTATGCCAAACTTCTCTCCAATGCAAAATTAGGGTGCGGAATGGGACCCCTGCAACCAGGACCAAAGATGCACTCCAGCAAAATAGAATTCAGCTTTTCTATGATACCTGATTCCTTTCTTCATCATCTGGGATCTCTCTTTTGTGAATCACCCCATCAGCTGTCTTATCACTGCTCTGATATCAGGACATCAGAAACACTTTTGTTTCTAAACTTAACTTCATCTACTACATTGATGACATCTGTTGAGTACTAGGAGACACGAGTGAGTGATACCTGACCTGTCCAAGAAAGGAAAATACAGATATTCCAGGATTTGGTGATACCCAACATTCTCAGGTCCCCAATGATTGTCAATTCCCTACTTCAGCAGGATGCAATCTTGAGAACTCGATATCCATATTCCCTAAATTGCCATTTCTCAATCCCCAATATTCAGTACTCAAGGAAAGTAGGAATGAAATTTGCAGGCATCAGGTTGTCTTGTCCTTGGTACCTGGCTTGATGCACTCAATCAGGCAGCCCTCTGTCAATCCATGCTTCCATGGTTACTAAGTCTGAAAGCATTTTTAAAGTACCCTGTTAAAGACAGATCCCGACCCAGTTAAGCCCTCTATTCTCTCTCTCTAGCTCTCTCTCTCTCTCTCTCTCTCTCTCTCTCTCTCTCTCTCTCTTTGTCCCCAAGTTTTCAATTAAGTTCCAGTGAGTTGAATGGGACCCGTGCAAAAAGGTTCAAAGTTTCATTCCAGATAAGTAGTATTCAGCCTCCCATTGTTTCCAGATTCTCTGTCCCAGTCTCTCACCCTCTCTCTGGCCTTCATTACTTGCCTCTGCAACCTGGATAAATAGCCGCTGCTCTGGACTTTCTCAGGACTGTTCTTTACCAAATCTGATCCTTTTGTCTGTCTGTTTACATGTGTCTCCCTTGCTGTGTGTGTTTCTGTCTTTGTCAGAGTATTGAACAGCATGCCAAACCACTCTGAAATTGTAAAATTAAGGTGCTTTTTGTCCCATGTTCTTTTCAAACATGCGAATTCTTTCACTCAAGTTTCTTGTATCAAAAAAGGCTGATGATATGTCTCTAATTCATGTTTTTGGAAAACACAAAGTGTTCAAGTAAGTTCCAGTGAGTTGAATGCGACCCATGCCAAAAGGTTCAAGTTTCAATCCAGATAAATAGTATTTAGCTTCCCAATGTTCTGAGATTCCTCTCTTGCTCATCTGTTACTTCCTTGGGAAAACCCTCCTTCATCTGTCCATGCAACCTTCTGTCACCAGGACATAAGAAATATTTTGTTTTCTAAACTTAACCTGACCTCCTAAAGTTCTGACATCCCAAGACAGTGCCACACATAATGGAAATTCTTGGAGCAACCTGGGACTCCAGGACATGGTAGTACCCCACCATTCTCATGGCCCCCAAATTTGGTCAATGACATTTCATCACAAAGAAGATGTCTTTAGAACTCGACATCGTTATCCCAATGTGGTCAAGTCCAAGACCCCAAATTTACATAATAAATTAAGGTGGGAATGAAGGTCCTGTCATCTGTGTACCTGCCCATGACATTTGGAAGGATTCACTCACTCAGCAAGGACTCTGTTCCGTCCAAGGATCCATGGGTAATAGGTCTGCATGCAGGGTAATAGGAACTTGTAAAAGACAGATCACTTCCCACAACTGATGTATCAATCTCACTGTAAAATTCCAATTACTCTCTGTTTTGTTCTCTCTATTTTCTTTCTCTGACACACTTCATCTCTTCTCCTTTCTCAACCATCACCCTCTCCAACCATGTCAGAAAATCTAAAGTTCATGGCCATTCTAAGATTCCTGTTCCATTGCTCAGGGTTCCCTCTCCATAGAGTGCTTTCCCCTTCCTCAAAAACCAATGTCCAACTCGTGCTGTCAAAACCATAGAGGCTCTCTCTCTGTGAACTCTCTCCATACCCTGGGTCGGTTGAGCGATACATTGCAGATACATTTTTTTGGTATTGATCAAACATTGAAACACCTCATGAGGTCAGTGTGTATCCCAAGGAAGAGATGTACCACCACATTTGCTGAATCACCTGTGTATATCAGATTTACAACTTTGGGATTTCCTTCGTTACACTTTTCAGACCCCTGCATGGTGTCATTGATTCGGTCACTCTTTTTTTCACAATTGTTGACGAGTTAAGGCTGACTCTGTCTTCTGAGATGTTGGGTAATAAGCATCATTCAGACCCCTCCATGGCAATTGCATCTTATGTTTAAGGGAATGTAGCTGCTACTGTTACCATGGAAAAACTGTTCAATGCTGTTTGGCAATGGGCTCTGAAATGCCGAAGCCCAGTGGCATTTTTGCATTCATATGTTGGCCCAGGATCTACAGCAAGTTCTACTGTGGGATCCAACGCACCCAGTCCCAGTGGCAATTCTGTGTCCTTTCACCGGCCCAGATAGGCCAGGCAATGTTTCTGGTTCTATTCACTGTCATTGTTTAGAGTCATCGAACACCAGTGATCTGTGCACTGGATCCAGTTTTGAAAGCGAGATCCTACACATAGACAGCCAGTGGCAGTTCTTTGTTCATCCACTGGCCCAGGTAGGTCAGGTGATATTTCTGGTTGTATTCGTTGTTGCTGCTTAGAGTCATCTGACAACATTGATCCTTGCTCCTGATCAGAGTTTGGCTGCTGGCCTCGGAAACGCCAAGGCCCAGTTGCAGCTCTGTGTTTATCTGTCACCACAGGATCTGAGTTTGCAATGGGTTCTAAAATACCATGGCACAGTGTCAGTTCTGTGTCCATCAACTGTTGTAGGTATGCAAGTGGATGTTTCTGGTTATATTTATCATCACTTCTTAGAGTCATTTGGCACCAATGATTTGTGCACCTGATCTGAGTTCGAAGGCATTCTCCAACACGCTGAGGCCCAGTGGATGTTCTGTGTCCATCTGCCAGCCCAGGATCTGAGTTCTACAACAGACTACGGAATGCCAAGAACCATTTGCATTTCTATGTCCATGTGCCAGACCCAGGAGTCCAGGGGTATTTCTGCTTGTTGTTGTCATCACTGGTTAGAACCATCTGACACCAGTGATCTGTGCACGGGATTTAAGTTTAGCAGCAAGATCCCACATGGCAAGACCCAGTGGCAATTCTGTGTCTTTTGCTGGCCCAGGTGACCAGGCCATTTTTCTAGTTCCATTCGTTGTCACTGCTTAGAGTCATGTGACACCAGTGATCATTGCTCCTGATCCAAGATCAACTGAGAGCTCGGATACACCAATGCCCAGTGTCATGTTTGAATCCATATGTTGGCACAGGATCCGAGTTCATCAGCAATCTCTAAAACTCTGATGCCCAGAGGCAGATCTGGGTCCATCTGCAGGCCCATGGATGTCATGGCCTTTTTCTGTTTCTATTCAATGTCATTGCTTAGAATCATCTAACACCAATAATCTGTGCACTGGATCCAGTTTTGGCAGTGAAATCCTACACACCTACGCCCAGTGGCAGTTCTTTGTTCATCTGCTGGCTCAGGTTGTCCAGGTGATGTTTCTGGTTCCATTCGTTGTCACTGCTTAGAGTCATCTGACACCAGTGATCTTTGCTCCTTATCCACATTCTGTGGAGGTCTTGGACACGCCGAGGCCCAGTGGCCATTCTGCATCCATATGCTGGCCCAGGATCCAATTTTGGTGGTGGTATATGACACGCTGAATCTCACGAGTATTTCTGCATCCATATGATGGACCAGGATCCGAGTGTGGCGGTGGTATATGACACACAGATGCCCAATGGCAGTTCTGTGTTCATCCGGCCTACCAGGTAAACCAGGTTCTGTTTTCAGTTCCTTTAGTCATCACTGCTTACAGTCATCTGCCACCACTGATCTTTGCCCCTGATATGAGTTCGGCTGCAGGCTCAGAAACGCCAAGACCCAGTGGCAGCTCTGTGTTTATCTGAAAGCACTGGATCTGAATTGGGCGACTGGTTTTAAAATATTTTGGCACAGTGGCAATTCTGTGTCCATCTGCTGGCTGAGGTGGACCAGGCGATGTTTCTGGGTTCCATTAGTCACCAATGCTTAGAGTAATCTGACAACAGTGATCTGTGTGCCAGTTCCAAGTTCTGCGATGGTTCCTTTATGCCGAGTCCCATGGCAGTTCTGTTTCCTCTGCTGGCCCAGGTAAGCCAAGTTGTATTTCCAGTTTCATTCATCGTTAGTGCTTAGATTCATCTGACATCTGTGATCTGAGCGCATGATCCAAATTCGATGACATTCTATGACACACCAATCCTGGTGGCAGTTTTGTGTCCATCTGCCAGACCAGGGAGTTCAGGGGCCTTTTCGGCTTCCATGTGTCTTCACTAGTTAGAGTCATCTGACTCCAGTGATCTATGCACTGGATTCGATTTCTGCAATGAACTCCAACATGCCCAGGTCCAGGGGCAGCTGTGTGGTTATCTGGTAGCCCAGGATTTGAGTTTGGCAAAGGGTTCTGAAATGCCGAGGCACGGTGGCAATTCTGTGTCCATCTGCTTGCCCATGTAGGCCAAGGGCTGTTTCTGGTTCCATTCATCATCACTGCTTAGAGTCAATTGACACTAGTGATCTATGCACCTGATCTGAGTTCGATGGCCATCTCCCACATGTCAAGGCCCAGTGGCAGTTCTCTGTCCATCTGTCAGTGCAGGATCCGTGTTCAACAACAGGCTCCGAAATGAAAAGTCCCAGTGGCAGTTCTGTGTCTTTCAGTAGGCCCAGGTAAGCCAGGTTCTTTTTACAGTTCCAATCATCGTCACAGAATACAGTCATCTGACAACAGTGATCTGTGCTCGGTATCTGAATGCCAGGCCGAGCTCCTACACAAAAAATCCCAGTGGTAATTATGGTTTCATCTGATGTAGCCTGCTCGGGGTTCGGCGGCAGGCTTTGACATGGCAAGGCCCAGTGTCAGTTCTGCAGCCATATGCTGGCCCAGGATCCGAGTTTGGCAGCGGTGTATGACACGCCAAAGCCCAATGTAGTTCTGCATCCATCTGCCGTGCTTGGATTCGTGGTCTGTATTGGGCCTCTACACACCAAAGCCCAGTGGCAATTCTGCCTCCACATGCAGGCCAAGGAACCAAGTTCAGCGGCAGTATACGACACACCAACGCGCAGTGGCAGTACTGTGTACATCTGCAGGCCCATGGAGGTCATTGGCTGTTTCTGGTTGCATTGGTCCTCACTGCTTAGAGTCATCTGACACTAGTGATCTGTGCTATGGATCCTAGTTCTTCGGCAGCCTCCAACAAGGTGAGGCCAAGTGGTAGTTCTGCCTCCATCTGCCAGCCCAGGATCAGAGTTCGTCAGTGAGCTCCAAAATGGCAAGTCCCAATGGCGGTTCTGTATCCATCTGATGCCCCAGGTAGACCAGGGGCTGTTTCCATTCCATTCATAATCACTGATTAGAGTCATCTGACACCAGTGATCATAGCGCCTGATCCTAATTCGGCTCCAATACACCGAGGCCAAGGGGTAGTTCTACATCCAAAAGCTGGCCGAAAATCGCAGTTCAGATTTGGTATACGACACATTGAGCACAATGACAGTTCTGCATCCGTCTGTTGTCCCTGCATCCGAGTTATGTGGTAGGCTCCAACACACCAAAGAATCGTTGCATTTCTCCTTCAGTCTGCCGGCCCAGGATCCAAGTTCGGTGCCAGGATCAAACACTATGAGCCCCAGTGACAGTTTTGCATCCATCTTCCTTTCCTGGACCCAAGTTATACTGTGGGCTCTGACATGCTAAAGCCCAGTTGCATTTCTGCCTCAATCTGCTGGCCCAAGATGCAAGTTAAGAGGCATTTCCGACACGTCGAGGCCCAGTGGCAATTCTGCATCTATCTGCCTTCTATGAATCCGAGTTCTGGGACAGGCTCTGTCAAGCCAAAGGCAAGTGGCAGTTCTGTGAAAGTAGCAAAAAGTAGGAATGAAAGTTGAAGGCATCAGGCTGGCCTGTCCAAGGCGCCTGGCATGATGCACTCACTCAGGCAGTACTGTCCCTCATGATCGTCTCGCCAGCAAGAACGACACAGGACACTCGGATCCTTCTGCAGTAAAGCTTTAATGCATCTTGAGAGACAGATGATCAGCTTCTGATTAGGGAGACTCCGAGCCAAGAATCCTGTCCCCTTATAAAGGCTCATAAGCTCTGAGCAATGTGTGTACAGCTGGGATAGGTAGAGGACTCATCACCCTATATGACGCCATGGGAGAGGCAAGACTAGGCAAGTGGAAAAACACTTGGTACATGCGCACCAACATTATTTACTTGATCCGGCAGCGGATATCAGCGCCATCTTGTAATGGCGAATGTGAGTGCGGCTCCTCACATCTCCCCCTATATAATTATATAGAAACACAGAGGCTATAGGCCAGCCAAATGCAGAGTGGAGATAGAGGTCAACTCCCCAAAACTGGATGCAGACCTTGTCTTGAGCAGGACTCCAGACTTTGTGTCCAGAGCAGGCCCAGACCCGTCCTTATGTCTTTTTCTGGGGGAAGGGCATTATGACATATAACCTTCATGCAAGATGACATATCTCCCAGAAGAGCCACAAGAAAAGCCGCAGGCCCTTTCTGTGCCGTGCTTAGCCTTGCAACTCTTTTGGCCTGCCGAACCTTGCTCACTCTATTCCGTGCAATGAGGTCAAGCCTCCGGAGGTGCAGGAGCTGAGCAGTCGGCGACCTATTGCTTCAACATGCTTAGCCAAATGCAGGGGGAGATTCCATTCTCTAGGCCAGCGAGTGCCTGTGCAACCACTACCTTATCTTTTTTTTTGTTTGGGTTTTGAGTCTACACACAGTCCAAAGCATAAACACCACACCACTGCAGAGAATTGTGCCAAAAAGTCCCACCCCCACCCATTCCTTAAAATAAGAAACTGCTGATCAAATCCAGGAAGAGCCTGGGAAGGTCTCATTGAACTCCCGACTAATTTGAGGGGAGAAGGAAAAATATCCATCTACTGCCCAAGTTGAATGTCTTGCCTGGCATCCCGTCCATGGGAGAGTCATCTCCTCAGTAAGTAAACTTGAACAAAAGGGGGCCATTCTTGGCTGTCGAGGTGGCGGAGATGTGCCGGTTCGGCTGGGCAACCGTCCATAGAGGACAGTGGCATTTGCAGCAATATCTGAGGTTTCTCCCCAAGTAGCTGACCCCAGCCATGCTGCTGATTGATTATATAGCATGATACAGTTATGTCTTTCTTTCAGGGAAGCGATCAGAGTAAAACATAGGCTTCCTTCCAGCATTAGAACCCTTTCTTCTTGAAAACTCTCAATTTGAGGATCAAGAGGCAGGAAGGCCAATCCCAATTCCCTGCTAGTTGTAAAGAATTTGGGAAAGACCTGGGCATTATGCATAATTGGCATTGGCAGGGAATGTGGACATAATAGCCCACCGCAGTTCCCCCATGTTACTAGGAACTATTAGGCAGATGAGCAGAATCTTCCACATCCGCCCGATCTTCATCTTTTTGGAGTTCCGACTTTTGAGGGCCCGAAGGGGCTCTTTGGGTGAGTCTTTCCGGGATCCACAGGGGATTCTCTTCGTCCTGTGGATAAACACATATAGCTCCCCTGGATCTTATGAGAATAGGATCTGGGCCTCTCCAAAGACCAGTCAAGATATCTTTCCATTTTACCATTTCCTTTGGCCTTTCAGGTTCTGAGGTGTGGCGCTTGGCCGCAGTATGGCCCTGAGCATCAATGTTTAGAAAATTAAGGGTAAAGAGTGCCATGGATATTGCAACTCTTGGCACCGACGGTAAGGATGCTCCCATTCCCTCCTTTTGTTTGATTAAATAAGACTTAAGTGTGCGATGGGCACGTTCCACAATGCCTTGTCCTTGAGGGTTATAAGATAGGCCAGTCAGATGTGTAACCTCCATCTGTCTGCAGAAGTGCCAGAACTTTTGAGAGGTATAAGCCGGCCCATTATCTGTTTTTAGGATATGAGGCTATCCCCAGGCACCCCAGGCCTCCAAGCAGTGTTGGATCACATGCGCGGCCTTTTCCCCTGTCAAAGACTGGGAAAGCCATCTGCAGTTTCCTCTGCTCCTCTAATAGTAAAAAGGAGTCGGTACCAACTTTTTGTTGTGACTCATATAATGGGGGTGCTGATGGAAGTACACCCGCTGGATTAACAGGCGGTGGCCTCATATTTGCTTTCACTTTTGGCAGCCGATATCTATCGGGGTGGTATCTGTCCTCTTTATATCGTGCTGCCTCCTCCTCTAGCTCTGCTTCCTCGCTAGAGTCTAAAATCTCAGAGTCTGAGCTGCTCATCTCCAAGGCCTCTAGTTCCACCATAGGGTAGAGACTAGGTTTTGAGTCTTTATTTCTCTTAAATTTACTGGGGTGTGACTGGTCATCCCCTTTCTTCTCTCCCCCCTATTTTGTATCCTGGGGAGGGCCCTTTTTCTTAGACATGTCCTTCCTTTTTTGAGCTCCCAATCTCTCATCTCGTTCGGTTACTGACATACTATCCTGTACCTCTTCAAGCGTTTCTTGACTGTCTGCTACCGCGGGACGGCAAGCCTCATCCTCTAGACAGTTTTTAATTAATTTCCATATGGCCTTAGTACCTAGACGAAGATCCCCTTCCATGTGTTTTTTATCTAGATCTCTACCTAATTTGTTCCAGGAGGCCACGGTAAGGGACCCGGAACAGGCATACCATGGCGCCACTCTTATCCACCTCCTTCACAAAATTTTGGAGTGTGTGGGGAGCAATTTTTAGTCTCTCTGTTTTAGAACCGTTTGCAAGGCTGTGACTATCGATTGTGAAGAGCCCATTATGCTGGCGGCTACCTGGGGTCTGCTTGGTCGCGATCTGAAAAACCAGCCACGATGAGCACAATATAAGACCAATATGAACAAAAGAAGAATAATCAAGACTAGAGTTAGGGCTTCTACTGACCCATCCCATGGTGGTGACAAATTAAGGCCTAAGTCAAAAAAGGAGTATCAGGACTAAGCATACCTCTCTGAACTTACCTCCGTGCAGTTCTGAATCTGCCCCGTCCTCTGAGGGGTCTCCCGAGGTGCCAGTGATGTCAACAAGTTCCCGGGTTTCGGCACCAGATGTCCCACGCGATCGTCTCGCCAGCAAGAACGACACAGGACACTCGGATCCTTCTGCAGTAAAGCTTTAATGCATCTTGAGAGACAGATGATCAGCTTCTGGTTAGGGAGACCCCGAGCCAAGAATCCCGTCCCCTTATAAAGTCTCATAAGCTCCGAGCAATGCGTGTACAGCTTGGATAGGTGGAGGACTCATCACCCTATATGACGCCATGGGAGAGGCAAGACTAGACAAGTGGAAAAACACTTGGCACGTGCGCACCAACGTTGTTTACTTGATCCGGCAGCGGATGTCAGTGCCATCTTGTAATAGCGAATGTGAGTGCGGATCCTCACACAGTACTTTGTTCAGTCCAGCTTTCAGGGTTACTAAGTCTGCAGGTCATTTTAAAAGAACCTTTTAAGGTCTCTTTAAGAGACAAATCCTGACCCTCTTATGCTAAGTTAGTCTCTCTCTCTCTTTCTCTCTCTCTTCCTCTCTCTCTCTTTCTGTCTCTCTCTCTCTCCCTCTCCTTCTCATCTTCAAGTTCCTATCAGCGATCTACTCTTTGCTATTTCTCTGACCCTCTTCGTGTCTTCTCCTCTCTCCCCAACTCAGGCTTTCCCACCCTGTCTGAAATACTTGGTTCATGGAATTTCATAGGTAGGTTTTCAATTGCCCTGTGTTCAGTTTCCATTTCGTACATTTCCCTTCAATGTACACTAAAGACCAACACTATTGCTGAGAAAGCCATGGAAGGTCTCTCTCTGTGATCTGTCACGATGCCCAGGCTTAGATGGGTGGGAATCATCAGTGATCATTCTGTCGGATTGACCAAACGGTGGGAAACCCCTTCAGATTGGTGTTTATCTCAAGGATGAGGTCCAACACCAAATTCGCTGAATCATTTGTGATTTCAGGATCATGCATTCAGCAGTTTCTTCCCTCCAACAATAGGTATTCTGTGTCGACTTGAATGTTCAGGCATTTTGTTCTGCCTTTGCCAATGAGTTCAAACAGACTCTGAGTTCTGAGATTAGGAGTACCAAACCTTCTTCGGCCTAACCCATGGGAAGTATATCGTATTATTGAGGCATACTTCCGGTTACTGTAACCTTAGAACAACTGTTCAAATGCCTTTAAGGGGGAATGTCTTATGCCCCAGGTTGTGCATAATGGACAAACAAAATGAAAAGACACACATTACTGATGGAAATTTGAGTTTTGCATGGTAGGTTTTTCCAGGAAGGTTTAAATTCCATATCTTAGATTAGATTGAACTATCATTGCACTGCAGGTACCTGGGTGCATCAAATGATGTCAGAAGCAAAGCAGAGTTCATGAGGCAGAGACAGCATACTCCTTGAGTATGAGAAAACCCACCAGTGGACTGGATTTCACATATATAAGCCTACACTAGTCCTTGTTTTGTCTGTGTGTCTTTCTGTCTGTATGTCTGAATTGTCAACTCTAATTGTTGATCAGTCACTGTCACTGTCTCTCTGTTTACATCCCTTCACCCTGGTGGTCGGCCAGCTATAACTCTAACTGAATTTCAGTGGAACTCCCTGCTAGATGAGGCCTCCCTTCTCTGTCTCTCTGTGTCTCTCTTTCTCTCACTCTCTCCCAATTTCTCACCCTCTCTCTCTCCTTCTGTATTTCCCTCCACCATTTGGATGAATACCAGCAGCTGTTGAGTTGCTCAGGACTGTTATCTACCAAATCTGACCCTTTTGTATCTTTGTCTGTGTATATCTCCCTTGCTGTGTGTGTTTCTCTCTCTCTGTTAGAGTATTGAAGAGCATGGTAAAACACTGTAAAACGGCAAAATTAAGGTGCTTTTTATTGTTCTTTAGATACGGTTCTTTTTCAAACATGTGAATGCTTTCAGCCAAGTTGATTGTATCAAAAGAAGGTAGGAGATGTGTATCCAAATTATGTTTTTGGCACGCAGAATGTTTCCCTGTAATTTCCATTGACCTGAATGGCACCCATGCAAAAATTTCTAAAGATTCATTCAAGATAAATAGTATTCTTTCCCACAATGATCCCAGATTCCTCTCCTCATCCTCTGGTACCTTTCTCTGGCAAAAGCCTCCATCATTTGCCCATGAAACCCTCTGTCACCAGGACTTAAGAAATATTTTGTCTTCTAAACTTAACCTCATCTCCTACACTGCTGATATCTGTCGAGGCTTAGGATGACCAAACAGAGCCACGCATTCTGTAAATTCGTGGAGCATCCAGGAACTCCAGGATGTGATAATTACCCACTATTCACAGGGCCCCCAAATTTGGTCAATGACCTGTCTTAAAAAACAAGCAGACTTGAGAACTCGATATCTTTTTTCCCAATATTGCCAAGTTTAAGACCCCCAAATACATAATAAATGAAAGTGGGAATGAAGGTCTTGGCATCTGTCCTGCCTATGAAAATTGGAAGGGTGCGCTCACTCAGCCAGTAGTCTGTTCAGTCCAGGGTTCCATGGTTAATAAGTCTGCCAGCAGTGTTATAGGACCCTTTAAAACACAGATCCCTATCCAAGAATAATGTATTATTCTCTCTGTTACTTTCAAAGTCCTCTCTGCTATCTTCTCTCTTCTATCTTCCTCGGAACCTCTTCATATCTTCTCCTGTTTCCCCCACTCACCCTCTCCAACCATGTCAGAAAATCTATAGTTCAGGGACAATCTAAGTTTCCTGTTCCATTGCTCAGGGTTCCATCTCCATAGCGAGCTTTCCCCTTCCATGTAAACAAATGACCAACTCAGGAGCTGTGAAAGCCATGGAGGCTCTCTCTGTCTGTGAACTCTCTTCATACCCAGGCTCCGTTGATCAGGACATCGCAGAGATATTTTCTGGAGCTGACGAAATGCTGAAACACCCCAAGAAGGCAGTGTGTTTTCCAAGGAAGAGGTCCACCACCACATTCACTGAATCACCTGTGGGTGTCAGACTTACAACATTGGGAATTTCTTCCCACCCCTGTGGGACCCCAGTGTCATCTCAATTGTTCCACATTTTTTGTTCCACAATTGTCGCTGAGTTAAGAAGCTGACTCTTTCTTCTGAGATGCTGGGTACCGAGCGTCCTTCAGCCACCCCCATTGGAAGTGCATCTAATGTTTGAGGGAATGTAGCTGCTACTGTTACTATGGAAAAACTGTTCGATGCCATTTTGTGGAGCAATATCAAATACCTTAAGAAGTACATAAATGGACTAAGAGAACGAAGGAATCGCATTACTGTGAAAAGGTGAGTTTTCCATGGTTAGCTTCTTCAGAAGGTTTAAATTCCATTTCGTAGATTAGATTAAAAGATCATGTGATTGAATCTACTTGGGTGCAAGAGATGATGTCAGCAGCAGGACTGAGTTCATTAAGCAGAGACAGATTCTTCCATGTGTATGTTGGTAGCCAGCCTTTGGATGTATAATGCACTTATCCAAGCCTACATTAAGACTTGGAGTGTCTGTGTGTCTGTCTGTCATTCCATTCTGTAACTCTCTCTCTAACACTCACTCTCTGTCTCTGTTTCTGTCTCTGTGTTTCTCTGTCTCTCACTGTCTGTGTTTCTCTGTATATGTCTCTACAACCTTGTTGGGAATATATCATTTTACCTGTTTTGCAATATGTTTGCCGGCTTCCCTAAGCCGAAGTCTCTGACTCTATCTCTGTTTACTCCTCTGTTTTTGCCTCTGCAACCTGAGTGAATACCTGAAGCTGTATTTGTTCTGGACTGATCTTCACCTAAACTGAGCTTTTATCTGTCTGTTTGTATGTGTTTCTCTCTCACTCTCTCTTTCTCTCTCTCTCTCTCTCTCTCTCTCTCTCTCTCTCTCTCTCTCTCTCTGTGTGTGTGTGTGTGTGTTTGTGTGTGTGTGTGTGTGTGTGTCTGTGAGTCTGTGTGTCTGTGTGTGTCTGTCTTTCTGTCTGGTTGTGTACTGATGAGCATGACAAACCTCTCTACAATGAGAAACCAAGGGCGAGGATGCTGAATGGGACCCATGAAAACAGGTCCAAAGATGCACTCCAGAAAAATATAATTCAGCCTTTCTATGAGCCCAGATTCCTTTCTTCATCATCTGTGATCTCTCTTTCGGGAATCCCCCCATCCTCTGTCCTATAACTGCTCTGATTCCAGGACTTCAGAAACACTTTTGTTTCTAAACTTAACTTCATCTCTTACACTGCTGATGCCTGTTGAGTTCTAGGAGACCCGAGTGAGTGCTACCTGGCCTGTCCAAGAAAGGAACAAACAGATATTCCAGGATTTGGTGATACTGCAACATTCTCAGGTCCCCAATGATTGTCAATGCCTTACTTCAGCAGATTGCCATCTTGAGAACTCGATATCCATATTCCCTAAATAGCCATTTCTAAAACTCCAACATTCATTGTTCAGGGAAAGTAGCAATGAAAGGTACAGGCATCTGGCTGGCCTGTCCATGCCACCTGGCTTGATGCACTCACTCAGGCAGTCCTCTCTCAATCCAGGCTTCCATGGTTACTAAGTCTGCAAGCTGTTTTAAAGGACCTTGTTAAAAGACAGATCATGACCCACTTAGGCTCTCTTATTCTCTCTCTGTCTGTCTCTGTCTCTGTCTCACTCTCTCTCTCCTAGTCTCTTAGTCTCTTAAACTCCCTGGCTTTCTGTCTTTGCCTCTGCTACCTGGATGCATAGCAGCAGCACTGGACTTGCCAGGTTTTGTTTCCAGTTCCATTTGTCATCTCTGCTTACAGTCATCTGACAAGATTGATCTTTGCCCCTGATCCGGTTCTGCCAAGGCATAGTGGCTTCTCTGTGTTATCTGCCAGCACAGGATCTGAGTTCGGCAATGGTTTCTAAAATACCGAGGCACAGGGGCAGTTCTGTGTTAATCCGCTGGCACAGGTGGGCCAGGGGATATATCTGGTTACATTTATCATCACTGTTTAGAGTCATTTGGCACCAATCATCTGTGAACCTGATATGAGTTCCACACATTCTCTCACACGCCAAGGCACAGTGGTAATTCTGTGTCCATCTGCCAGCCCAGGAACGGAATTCAGCAACAGGCTAAAATACCGAGGCACAGTGGAAGTTCTGTGTCCATCTGCTGGCCCAGTTAGGCCAGGGGCAGTTTCTGCTTCAATTTGTTGCCACTGATTAGAGTCATCTGAAACCAGTAATCTGTGCTCTGGATACGAGTTCGAGGATGAGCTCCTACAGGTCAAAGCCCAGTGGCAGTTCTGCATCGATCTGCCTGCACAGGGAGTTCAGAGGCTGTTTCTGTTCCCATTCATCGTCACTATTTACAGTCATCTGACAACAGTGTCTGTGTTCTGGAACCCAGATCTGGGGCGAGCTCCTACCTGTCAAGAGACCCAGTGGCGGTTCTGCATCCATCAGTGGCCCAGAATCAGAGTTTGATGGCCCGATATGACACAGCGAGGCCCAGTAGGATTCCAGTATCCATCTGCAGGCACATGGAGGTCAGGCGCTGTTTCTGGTTCCATTCAACATCATTGCTAAGAGTCATATAACACCAGTGATCTGTGCACGGGATTAGGTTTGCCAGCGACATCCTACCCACCGAAGCCCAGTGGCAGTTCTGTGTTCATCTGCCAGACCATGGAGGTTTGGGGCTGTTTCTGCTTCCATTCACTGTCACTTCTTAGAGTCATCTGACACCAGTGATCCTTGCTCCTTATCCGAGTTCAGATGCGGGCTGGTATTCGCTGAAGCCCAGTGGCAGTTCAGAATCCATATGGTGGCCCAGGATCCGAGTTTGTCAGCAGCCTCTAAATTCGGAGTGTCCATCGGCAGTCCCATCGAGGTCAGGATCTCTTTCTGTTTCCATTTATCCTCATTGCTTAGAGTCATCTAACACCAAAGATCTGTGCCCTTGAACTAATTTTGGCAGCGAGATCCTACACACCAATGCCCAGTGGCAGTTCTTGGTTCATCTGCTGGCCCAGGTGGCCTGGGAATGTTTCCAGTTACAGTCATCGTCACTGCTTAGAGTCATCTGACACCAGTGATCTGTGCGTCGGATCCAACATCGATGACCAAATAGTGAAACACCCAAAGGGGATGGAGTGTTTCCCAAGTGTGTGGTCCACCACCATATTCGCTGAATCACCTATGGCTTTCAGACTTGCAACTTTGGGAGTCTCTTCCCTCCACTGTTCGGACCCCTGTGTTTTCTCAATGGTTCGGGCATTTTTGGTTCCACAATTGTCGATGAGTTAAGGCTGACTCCGTCTTCTGAGTTGTTGGGTACTGAGCCTCTTTCAGCCACCTCCATTGGAAGTGAATCTTATGTTTGAGGGAATGTAGCTGCTACTGTTACCGTGGAAAAACTGTTCAATGCCATTTTGAGGAGCAATACCAAATACCCTAAGAAGTACATCGATGGACTAAGAGAATGAAAGGAATCACATTACTGTAAAAAAAGGTGAGTTTTCCATGGTGAGATGCAACCAGGAAGGTTTAAATTCCATTTCTTAAATTAGATTGAAAGATCATGTGACTGAATCTACTTGGGTGGAAGAGACAGCTTCCTCCAGGAGTATGTTGGTAACCACCCTCTGGATGTATAATGCACTTATCTAAGCCTACATTAAGCCTTGGACTGTCTCTGTGTCCCTCTGTCATTTCATTCTCTAACTCTCTCTCTAGCACTCAATGTCTCTGTCTCTGTGTATCTCTGTTTCTCACTGTCTGTTTCTCTCTGTATATGTATTACAGACTGGGTTTGAATCTATAATTCTAACAGTTTTGCAATATGTTTGCCTGCTACCCTAAGCCAAAGTCTCTGTTTCTCTCTGTGTCTAGTCCTCTGTAATTGCCTTTGCAACCTGAGTGAATACGTGAAGCTGTACCTGTTCTGGACAGGTCTCCAGCTAAACTGAGCTTTTATATGTCTGTTTGTATGTGTTCCTCTCTCTCTCTCTCTCTCTCTCTCTCTCTCTCTCTCTCTCTCTCTCTCTCTCTCTCTCTCTCTCTGTTGTGGTTTTGTGTGTGAGTGTGTGTGTGTGTGTGTGTGTGTGTGTTGTGTGTGTGTGTGTGTGTGTGTGTGTGTGTGTGTTTATGTCTATCTGTCTCTGTCTGAGTACTGAAGAGCATGCTAAACCTCTCTACAATGGCAAAATTAAGGTGCTTTTTTATTGTCCAAAAGATATCCTTCCCATTCCAAGATGAGAATGCTTTCAGCCAAGTCGCTTCTCTCATAAAGAGGCAGCTGATGGGTCTCCAATTTATGTTTTTGGCAAACCCAAAATATCCCTGTAAGTTTCAGGGAGCTGCATGGGACTCATGTAAAGAGGTCCAAAGATGCACTCCAGAAAAATTTGTATTGTGCCTCTCTATGATACTGGATTCCTTTATTCATCATCTGGATCTCTCTTTTGTGAATCACTCCATCATCTCGCTATCATCGCTGTGATATGAGGCGTTCAGAGACACTTTTGTTTCTAAACTTACCTTCATCTTCTATACTGCTGACATCTGTTGAAGTCTAGGAGACCCAAGTGAGTGCTACTTGGCCTGTCCAAAAAGGAACAAACAGATACTTCATGATGTGTTAGTAACACACCATTGTCACCTTCCCAATGTTGGTCAATGCCCGACTTCAGCAGGAAGCAATCTAGAGATCTCGATATCCTTATTCCCTAAATTGCCATTTCTAACACCCCAGCAATCAGTTTTCTGCAAAAGTAGGAAGGAAACGTGTAGTCATCAGGCTGAACTGTCCAACACACCTGGCATGATGCACTCACTCAGGCAGCACTCTGTTCAATCAGGCTTTCAGGGTTACTAATCTGCAGGCCGCCTTATAAGAGCCCATCAAAACACAGATCCTGACCCACTTATGCTCTGTTACTCTCTCTCCATCTCTCTCTCCTTCTCTCTCTCGCCACCTCCCCTTCCATTTCCTATCTGCTATGTGCTCTTTGCTGTTTCTCTGAACCTCTTCGTCTCTTCTTTTCTCTTACCAACCTTCCCTCTCCCACCCTGTGTGAAATCCTTCGTTCATGGAATTTCATAAGTACATTTTTCCAATGCTCAGTGTTCAGTTTCCATTTCGTAGTTTCTCCTTGAACATACACAAATAAAATGCTCTTGCTGAGAATGCCATGGAGGGTCTTTTTGTGTGACCTCTCACCATGCCCATGCTTTGATGAGTGGGAATATGCGTAGATCATTCTCATGGACTGACCAAACTGTGAGACACCACTTCAGGTTGGTGGTAAGTCCAAGGATGAGGTCCAACACCACATTTGCTGAATCATTTGTGTTTTCAGGATTATGCCTTCGGCAGGTTCTTCTCTCCAAAAATAGGTATTCTGTGTCGACTTGAGTGTTCAGGCATTTTGTTCTGCCTTTGCACATGAGTTCAAGCTGACTCTGAATTTGTGGATTGGGTGTACCAAGCCTTCTTCGGCCTAGCCCATGGGAAATACCTCTTATGATTGAGGCATCCTTCCCTTTACTGTTATCTTGGATAAACTGTTCAAATGCTTTTCAGCAGGAATGTCCTATTCCCCAGGTTGTGCATTAATGGACTAAGAAAATGAATAGACACATATTACTGAACGAAATTTGAGTTTAGCATGATAGCTTTTACCAGGAATGGTTAAATTCCATATCTTAGATTAGATTGAAGGATTAGTGGACTGGGGTACTTGGGTGCAAAATATGATGTCAGAAGCAAAGTAGAGTTCATGAGGCAGAGACAGCATACTCCTTGAGTATGAGAGGACCCACCAATGGAACTGCCAGCCCAGGATCCGAGTTCAGCAACAGGCTATGAAATGCCAAGACCTATTGGCATTTCTGTGTCAATCTGCCGGACTAGGGGCTATTTCTTCTCCCTGTTGTCATCACTGGTTAGTCATCTGACAACAGTGATCTCTACACCGGAATCCAGGTTTGGCAATGATATCCTACAGAGGAAGGCCCAGTGGCTATTCTGTGTCCTTCGCTGTCCCAGATGGCCTGGCGATGTTTCTTGTTCCATTCGTTGTCACTACTTAGAGTCATCTGACACCAGTGATCTATGTTCAGATCCAAGTTTTTCGATGGCTCCTTCATGCCGAGGCCCAGTCTCAGTTCTGTGTCCTCTGCCGGCCCAGATAAGTCAGGTTGTTTTTCCAGTACCATTCATCATTAGTGCTTAGATTCATCTGACACCAGTGATCTGTGTGCATGATCCGAGTTCAACAGCATTCTAGGACACTCCAAGGCCCAGTGGCAGTTCTGTGTACATCTGCCAGACCAGGGAGTTCAGGGGCTGTTTCTGCATCCTAGTGTCTTCAGTGATCAGAGTCATCTGACACCAGTGATCTATGCACTGGATCTGATTTTGCAATGAGCTCCGACAAGCCGAAGCACAGTGGCAGCTGTGTGCTTGTCTGCCAGCCCAGGATCTGAGCTTGTCAAAGGGTCTGAAATGCCGAGTCACAGTGGCAGTTCTGTGTTTATCCGCTGGCCCATTTAGGGCAAAGGCTGTTTCTGGTTCCATTCCTCGTCATTGCTTAGAGTTATCTGACACCAGTGATCTATGTACATGATCCAAGTTTGGTGGAGACCTTGAACAAGCCGAGGCCCAGTGGCATTACTGCATCCATATGATGACACATGATTCTGAGTTTGGCGGCACTATACGACCCACCAAGGCACAGTGACATTTCTTTGTCCATCCGCCGGCCCAGGAAAACCAGGTTCTGTTTCCAGTTCCATTAGTTGTCACTGCTTACAGTCATCTGCCACCATTGATCTTTTCTCCTGATATGAGTTTGGTGGAGGCCTTGGACACGCTGAGGCCCAAGGCAATTCTGTGTCCATCTGACAGCCAAGGATCTGAGTTCAGCAACAGGCTCCGAATTACCATGGCCTGGTACCAGTTCTGTGTCCATCGGCCAGACCAGGGAGTTCAGGGGCTGTTTCTGCTTCCATTTGTCCTCACTGCATAGAGTCATCTGACACCAGTGATCTATGAACTGGATCAGAGTTCAGCAATGAGCTCCGACATGCCAAGGCCCTGTTGCAGCTCGGTGGTTATCTGTCAGCCCAAGATCTGAGTTCTGAAACTGTTTCTAAAACATCGAGGCACAGTGGCAGCTCTGTGTCCATCTGCTGGCCCAGGTAGGCCAGGGCCTATTTCTACCTCCATTTGTTGTCAATGCTTAGAATGCTTAGAGTCATCTGACAACAGTGATCTCTGCTCTGGATCCGAGTTCTGGGGCGAGCTCCTACATGTCAAGAGTCCCAGTGGAAGTTCTTTGTACATACGCTGGCCCAGGTAGGCCAGGTAATATTTCTGTTTCCAACGTCGTCACTGTTTAGAGTCATCTTATACCAATGATCTTTGCTCCTGATCCAAGTTCGGTGGAGGCCTTGGTCATGCGGTGGCCCATTGGCAGTTCAGCATTCATATGCTGGAACAGGATCTGAGTTCGGCAGCATTATGCAACATGCCGAGGACCAATGGCAGTTCTGTTTCCATCTGCCAGCCCAGGATCTGAGTTCAGCAACAGGCTATGAAACGCCAAGGCCCATTGTCATTTATGTGTCCATCTGCTGGACCCGGGAGTCCAGGGGCTGTTTCTGCTTTCCGTTGTCATCTCTGGTTAGAGTCATTGACACCAGTGACCGTACATGGGATCCAGGTTTGGCAGCAAGATCCTACACAGCAAGGGCCACTGGCAATTCTGTGTCCTCTGCTGGCCCAGGTGTCCAGGGGATGTTTCTGGTTCCATTCATCATCACTGCTTAGAGTCATCTGACACCAGTGATCTGTGTGCCAGATCCAAGTTCTGCGATGGCTCCCTCATGCCAAGGTCCAGTGGCAGATCTGTGTCCTCTGCCGGCCCAGGTAAGACAGGTTCTATTTACAGTTGCAGTCATCATCACTGCTTAGAGTAAACTGAAACCAGTGATCTGTGATCATGATCTGAGTTCAATGGCATTCTACTACACAGGATCCAAGTTCAGCAACAGGCTCTGAAAGCCAAATCCTGGAGGCAGTTCTGTCTCCATCTGCCAGACCAGAAAGTTAAGGGGCTGTTTCTGCTTCTATTTATTGCCAATGCTTAGGTAGAGTGGGAAATTACCAATACGGAGTCAGGTAGAAATATAAGGGTTTTTAATAGGGAAAAGCCTTACTTACAGAGCGACCTAGCCAGCCGGAGTGGCAGCAGTCTGTACGCAAGCCCAAAAGAGAAAGCGAAGGAGAAAACGCAGTCACAGTACGTCACCCTGACCACAAGCGTGGTCAGACACACCTGTAGCCAGCCCCTAAGTAGTCATGGCTACAGCTTCCCCTAAAATTCCCATTTTAGTCTAAAAGAGGATTAAAACTTAACAGTGTAAAGTATCCAAAATTAACAGTCATAAAGTTAAATATAAGAAGATACAACAATCTGCTTATGTCACATCCTAGCTATCTCTTTTAACTAAAACCTAAAGTCATCTGAGAGAGGTATCCAAGCCTGAACACCTCGTTCCAATCCCATCCACAAACAATAGGATGGTATCCCTAACTAGGTATATTCACTATACTAAGTGACAACAATGGGGAAAGGGGGCATAGCATTCTCCAACTTACTTCCTGCTGAAATGGGATGATGATAGTCATGTGGGGTCCTGTAGGAAGAAAATATTAGTGTAGCAAAATTCTTGAATGGATTGTATATCGTCATCATATTCAGCCTGAACCTGTGGGTCAGCATATATACCCTGACCAAGAAGCTTATCTAGAGGGACTTCAAAACCTTCCTTTATGCCCTGACACTCTAGGAGCTTGTCCTCTTCCCTTACTAATGCCCTCCATTGTATTTGGCATGAATTCTCAAGTACAGCTGCAACCAATCGTTCCCAATCTGTGGGTGTCACCCTGGTAAAGGTTGCCCATGAATGTAATAGCTGTTTTACGTATGGGCTATGGAGACAATATGAGACAACTGATTCTTTAATATTCTTAATATCCTTCAGCTGTATAGCTTGCCATTCATAAGCCATCTGTCCATGAGGGTGTTTCTTAGAAGCTGGCTTTTCTACCATGGTAGATGGGTAAACTAATGGTGTAGGAGCAACAATCTTAGAAGGATCGTCACGATACCTGGGTGGAGTAGGTGCCTGCGATTGGAGTGATTCTGCTTCTGAGGCATCCCGATGATCTTTAAGCCTAGCAATTATATCCTTTTGAAAAGTTTCAATCTCCTTAATCATAAAAGATTCCAAGCACGTTGTGAATCTGTAAATTGCTCTAACTGCTCATCTACATGTTTTTCTAGGTCTTTAATATGATCATCCTTAGGCAGCATCTGGATGGCATGGAAACTGCCTTCTAGGTATTGGAGTCTAGATTCGAGGTCATGATTTGCTGATCTTGAGTCCTCAGCAATCGACCATATGGACCTATGTAATCTGTCAGCCCTGTACTGTAAATTATCTTCCAAACATTCAAATCTAGACTCAAATTTGTGATCTGCTACCTTGGATGCTTCAATAATTGTTTGAATGGCATTGTCCAATTCTTCAACCCTATCCTTGGTATCTTGCACCTTTGCATCTAATTTCTGGGTAACATTGTCTATCTGAGTTTCTAGTTGGCTACAGATATTTTTTAGCTCATCACGGTCTTCTGACAGTCTAGCCTGTAAGGTCTCAGACATGGCAATAATATGCTGCATCTCATCTTGGGTAACAGACAGCTCTGTCTTTAACGTATTGGACACAAAGCCAAGCTTGTCATCTAATTTCTGTTCCATTTGTGACCTGTCCCACAAGTCCAGTCATTCAGGGTTCCGAAGGGGTTGGCTGCCTTAAAGAGTCATGGGCGAGAGAAAGGAAGGAGACCAAGCGGTACAAAAGAGGTGACCAGAATCCATCTGTGCAATGTCAAGGCCTCGATTTATTGGGGCTCATTGTGGGCTTATATAGCCCTGCAACAAGGAAATTAGGCAAGCGGGGGAAGAGCAGGAAGGAACGTCTGGTATTTGCTGGGGCTGGGACATTCTTGCGGTATCTTCGAAACTTAAGTCAGAAAGTCTCCACGCCTTTTCTCGGAACAGCAGCCGTTAGCAGTCCCGCTTGGCCAAACGTATCTAATTATGGGTCACAAGAGGCTCACAGGGTTGGGCTTTGAGTCACAAACTTTAAAGGTCATTAGAGACTTACAAAGATGGGCTTTAAACCTTATAGTTTAGGGCCCATGGCCCTTAACATACTTGCTGCACAATTGTCATCTGACCTAATCTGTTCTCCAAAACCTCACTTCGTAAAGCTGTTATTTCCTGTAAGTAGGTCTTGAGGTTATCCTTATCCCTATTCCTGAGACCTCTGGCTAGTAATTCTATTTGTACCAGCAAGCTAACTGCCATTAAGGCATATAGGCTGGTAATTGGCTGATTAACATCCTCCTCAAACAGTGAATTCACATAAGAAGCAAAAATATTACCAATTTTAGCAAATGGTAAATATTCCGCCATAATTTTACCTGATTTCTACTCCAGATGCAGTAACTATCTTTGACCAGTGGGTGGCACAGGTTCTTCAGTGAGTCCGCAGCATTTGGCAGCAGTTGATCAGCGGTGGAGAGAGGTCACAAAAGCGGCTGAGCTTATCTTAGGGAGTATATGGTCTTGTTGCGGCAACCACTGAAACAGATGCAGCATTCCCTCAGCAGTGGCCAGGGGAAGCCTCTGCTGAATGCCGTAGACTACTTCCACTCTAGGCAGCAAGAAACTGTCTCCGAGCTGTGTGGATGGTTCTGAGCAGCTCAGCTGCAGCGGGTCAGCTGCTAGACGGGAACGCCTATGGAGAGAGGGCGATTTCAATGCCTGATGGAACCCACAGCCTGTCCCAAATGGGGTGTAGGTTTCCAATATCCCACTTCTGACAACCAGATATAGTGGGAAATTACCAATACAGAGTCAGGTAGAAATATAAAGATATATAATAGGGAAAAGCCTTACTTACAGAGTGACCTAACCAACCGGCATGGCAGTAGTCTGTACGCAAGCCCAAAAGAGAAAGCGAAAGAGAAAACACAGTCACACTACATCAACCTGACCATGCCCTCACAAGCATGATCAGGCACACCTGTAGCCAGCCCCTAAGTAGGAGTGGCTACAGGTTCCACTACACTTAGGGTCATCTGACACCAGTGATCTGTGCTCTGGATCCGAGTTAGGGGGCAAACTCCGACACATCGAATCCCAGTAGCAGTTCTGCATCCATCTGCCTGCACAGGGATTCCAAGGGCTGTTTCTGGTCCCATTCATCGTCACTATTTAGAGTGATCTGGCAATAGTGATCTGAGCTCTGGACCCAAGTTCTGGAGTGAGCTCCTACATGTCAACAGGCTCAGTGGCTGTGATTTATAAATCGGCTGGCCCAGGTAGGCCAGGTGATGTTTCTGGTTCCATTTGTCATCACTGCTTCCAGTCATCAGACACCAGTGATCTTTGCTCCTGGTCCAAGTTCGGTGGAGGCCTTGGACACGCTGAGCCCCATTAGTAGTTCTGCATCCATATGCTGGCCCAGGATCTGAGTTTGGTGGCGGTATATGACACGCCGAGGCCCAGTGGGTGTCCAGGGTCCATCTGCAGATACGTGGAGTTCAGGGGCTGTTTCTAGTTCCATTCATCATCATTGCTCAGAGACATCTAACACCAGTGATCTTTGCACAGGATCCAGGTTGGCAGGGAGATCCTACACACTGAGGCCCAGTGGCAGTTCTGGGTCCATCTGCAGGCCCATGAAGGTCAGGGACTCTTTCTGTTTCCATTCATCATCATTGCTTAGAGTCATCTAACAGCAATGATCTGTGCACTGGACCCAGTTTTGGAAGCGAGATCCCACACACCATCGCCAAGTGGCACTTCTTTGTTCATCTGCTGGCCCAGGAGGGCCAGGTGATATTTCTGGCTCCAATCATCAC
>NW_023276919.1:8185877-8206056 GCF_003668045.3 Cricetulus griseus | reverse complement strand
CCTCAAAGCCAAGCATGGGCATGGAAAGAGGTTACAGAGAGAGACCCTCTCTGGCTTTCAAAACAATAGTGTTGATCTTTTGTTAACATGGAAGTGGAAAGTCTGAAATGAAAACTGAACACTGAGCAATGGAACAACTAACTTTGAAAGCCCATGAACCGAGGAATTCAAACAGGGTGGGAGAGGGTTTGTGTGGGAAACAGGACAAGAGACTACGAGGCTCAGAAGAATAAAAAAGAGCAGATAGCAGTAAGGAAGTGGCAGGTAGAGGGAGAGAGAGAGGAGGAAGGCGGGCACGAGAGAGAGAGAAAGAGAGAGAGAGAGAGAGAGAGAGGGAGAGAGAGAGAGAGAGAGAGTAGGGGAAGCTGTAGCCATGCCTACTTAGGGGCTGGCTACAGGTGTGCCTGACCACGCTTGCAAGGGCATGGTCAGGGTGACGTATAGTGAGACTTGAAGGGGACTGCGTCTCTCCTTCGGTTTCACTTTTGGGCTTGCATACAGACCGCCGCCATGTCAGCTGGCTAGGTTGCTCTGTAAGTAGGCTTTTCCCTATTAAATACTCTTATATTTCCACTTGGCTCTGCATTGGTAATTTCCAACCATATCTGGTTGTCAGGAGCAGGATATTGGAAATTGGGACAGGCTGTGGGTTCCACTGGGCCTGCAGCCTAGGCCCGGAAAGTGCTAGCAGCCGACCATCGGCATCTGAGCTGCTCAGAATCATCCACCCAGCTCGTAAGACAGTTTCTAGCTGCCTAGAGTCACGTAGGCCTCGGCTTTCAGCAGAGGCTTCCCCTGGCCGCTGCAGCGGTAAAGCCACATATGTTTCAGTGGTTGCAGCTGCAAGGCTGTACACTCTGTAAGATAAGCACAGCCGCTTTTGTGACCTCTCTCCACTGCTGACAGACTGCTGCCAAATGCCGCGGACTAACTGAATGCCTGTGCTACCTGCTGGTCAAATATATTTACTGCATCTGGAGTAGAAATCAGGTAAAATTATGGCGGAATATTTATCATTTGCTAAAATTGGTAATATTTTTGCTTATTACGTGAATTCACTGTTTGAGGAGGATGTTAGTTTGCAAGTTACTGGCCTATATGCCGTAATGGCAGTTAGCTTGCTGGTACAAATAGTATTACTAGCCAGATAACTCAGGAATAAGGATAAGGATAACCTTACCACCTACTTAACAGGAAATAACAGTTTTACGCAATGAGGTTTTGGAGAACAGATTAGGTCAGACCACAATTGTGCAGCAAGTGGAACAGAAATTGGATGATAATCTTGGCTCTGTGTCTAATATGCTAAAGACAGAGCTGCTTGATGAGATGCAGCATATTTATGATAAGATAAACACAGAGAGAACCTCCATGTCTGAGGCTTTAGTGGCTAGCCTGTCAGAAGACCATGTTGAGCTAAGGAATATCTGTAGCCAGATAGAAACTCAAATAGGTAATGTTGACCAGCAACTAGTTGCAACGGTGCAAAATACCCAGGATAGGGTTGAAGAATTGGACAATGCCATTCAATCAGTTATTGAAGTATCCAACGTAGCAGATCAGAAATCTGAGTCTAGATTTGAATGTTTGGAAGATTATTTACAATACAGGGCTGACAGATTACATAGGTCCATACGGTCGATTGCTGAGGACTCAAAATCAGCAAATCATGACCTTGAATGTAGACTCCAATACATAGAAAGCAGTTTCCATGCCATCCAGATGCTCCCTAAGGATGATCAAATTAAAGACGTAGAAAAACATGTAAATGAGAAGATAGAGCAATTTACAGATTCACTAACATGCTTGGGATCTTTTATGATGAAGGAGATGGAAACTTTTCAAATGGATATCATTACTAGGCTTAAAGATCATTGGGATGCCTCAGAAGGAGAATCGCTCCAATCCCAGGCACCTACTCCACTCAGGTATCGTGACTATTCTTCTAAGGTTGTTACTTGTATACCATTAATGTACCCAGCTACAATGGTAGAAAAGCCAGCTTCTAAGAAACACACTCATGAATGGTTGGCTTATGAATGGCAAACTATACAGCTGAAGGATTTTAAGAATATTAAAGAATCAGTTGTCTCATATTGTCTCCATAGCCCACACGTAAAACAGCATTTTTTAATTTTTATTGTACATTCATGTGCAACCTTTACTAGGGTGACACCCACAGATTGGGAATGATTGGTTACAGCTGTACTTGAGAATTCATGCCAAATCCAGTGGAAGGCATTAGTAAGGGAAGAGGCAAAGCTCCTTGAGCGTCAGGTCATAAAGGAAGGTTTTGAAGCCCGTCTAGATAAGCTTCTTGGTCAGGGTATTTATGCTGACCCACAGGTTAAGGGTGAATATGATGACGATATACTGTCTTTAAGCAGGAAAGCAGCATTAGATGGCTTGGGATAAGGTTTGTGAGCCAGGAGAACGCCTAGAAGCTTATACCAGAATGGAACAGGGACCTACAGAACAGTTCCAGGACTTCTTACAAAGGTTAACTAGGGCAGTAGAATTACAGGTAACAGATCCAGAAACAAGTCAATCAATTATATATACAATAGCTTATGGAAATGCAAACACAATATGCAGAAGAATACTTTTGCCTTTAAAGATCAGATCAGCTCCACTGGAAGAATGGGTTTGTTTGCAGCCAACATTGATTATAATGTACAGATACGTGACACTTTGGGTTAGGAGAAGCCATCTCCAAAGGCTTAAAATAGCAACAGGAAATTAAAAGTTCTAGAGGTGAGGATGTAAGGGCTTGGCAAGGAGAAGCACCTTACAAGGTCAACATAGGTACCAAGAGGCTAGAGGTTACTACTACTATGAACCAGAACCTTGGGAAGGAAGAACCTTACCCTGGAGACCACGAAGGCTCCAGGAACCTAGATGTTTCAACTGTGGTAAAATGGGACATACTAAGAGAAATTGTAGACAAACAAATTCTAACAATGGCTCTATGGAAGGCCACTGCCTTCTGGATTGTGTAGAAGATGTGGTAAGGGCAGACACTGGACCAATGAATGTAGATCGACCAGGGACTTAGAAGGAAACCCAATAAGGTCGGGAAACCCTGAGGGGGGACTCAAGAAGTCCCCCACAACGAGAAAGGTCGGGTCAATCCCAGTAGCAGTGGAAGACTATCTCTCACAGGACCAATAGATAGTTCTGTGTCTTTTTTGAAAAATGATAATGCTCTCGATGGTAGTTTAAATAGTGATGAAGAATCAAGTATGAATGGACAAAATGAGAAACGCATATTTTGGCAAGCTTCTATTAATGATAAAAGGCCTCAGTTGAAAGTGAAAATTAATAATAAAGTTATTTCTGGCTTAGTGGACACTGGGACGGATGTAACTATTATTACTCAAAAATCCTGGCCTCAGAAATGGCCTCTTAGAGAGGCAAAGGTACAATTTTTAGGAATTGGAACTCTATCTAGAGTTCGACAGAGTGTTAACTCAGTGGTCTGCATTGGACCAGAAGGACAAAAAGGGATACTGAAACCATACGTGGCAGATATAGCTATAAATCTCTGGGGTCGTGTTCTCTTACAACAATGGAATACTCAGATTCCTCCAGTGTCATATAAAAATTATGTACAATCTTTAGATAGTAGAAAAGTTCTGGTAAGATGCTATGAAAAACGGTTACCAACCATCCATGCTGCCCAGAAACTAGGTACAAATGATGGACCTTCAGAGGAGCCAAAGGCCCTGCCATTGAAGTGGCTTAAAGATGAACCAGTTTGGGTAGGAAAATGGCCTATGACCTCTGAGAAGCTAGAGGCTTTAGAAAAGTTAGTACAGGAACAGCTAGATGCTGGACATATAGACGTATCTACCAGTCCTTGGAATTCTCCTGTGTTGTTATCAAAAAGAAGTCAGGAAAGTGGAGAATGCTGACAGACCTGAGAGCCAAAATAAGGTAATTCAACCAATGGGCTCTCTGCAACCTGGAATTCCATTGCCTTCCTTAATACCGAAAGGATGGCCTATCATAATCATTGATCTAAAAGACTGTTTCTTCACAATACCGTTACAGGAAAATGATAGAGAAAAATTTGCATTTACTGTAAGAACTCTTAATAATTCACAGCCAGTTAGGAGATATCAGTGGAGAGTTTTGCCACAAGGAATGCTAAATAGTCCTACTTTGTGTCAGCACTTTGTACAGCAAACTTTGGAAATAATTAGTAAGAAATTTTCACAATCTCTTTGTTTATCATTACATGCATGACATTCTTTTATCAGATTCTAATAAGGAAACCTTGGAATGTATGTTTGAAAAGGTGAAGAAAGTTCTGCCTCATTGGGGGTTACAGATTGCCCCAGAAAAGATACATAGAGGAGATGCTATTAACTATTTAGGTTACAAGATAGAATTACAAATTATCAGACCTCAAAAGGTACAAATTAGGAGAGTTAGGTATCAAACTATTATTTCTCTTCAGAAATTATTAGGGGGAATTTGTCAATTACAGACGATTATTGGTGTAGAAGGACATGACCTGGAGCATTTTAAAATGGCCCTTAAAGGTGATGAGGATCCTAAACAGTCCAAGAATATTATCTGCTGAGGCAGAAAAAGAGTTACAATGAGTAGAAAACAGAATATTGGATGCACACGTAGATCAGATGAACCTTGATTTAGACTGAATTCTGGTTATCTTGCCGTCCAGAGAATACCCTTCTGGAATTCTGATGCAAAGTGAAGACACTTTATTGGAATGGATATTTCTGCCACATAAACAGAATAAAAAGTTAAAGACATATATAGAAAAGATTTCTGATTTGATTGTAAAGGGTAAATTAAGACTTTGTCTGCTGACTGGAAAAGATCCAGCAGAAATTATAGTACCTTTAACTAATGAAGAAATTTCCTCCTTGTGGAAGGATAATGAATATTGGAAAATAGCTCTTACTGACTTTTTGGGAACAATTAGCAACAACTATCCCAAAACTGACAGAATTAAATTCATAAAAAAAGAGAGCCTGGATTCTTCCACTTATTGTAAGACAAACTCCTATTTCTTGAGTTCTTACCTTCTACACTGATGTCAACAAATCAGGTAAGGCAGGTTATAAAACATGTGAGGTAAATAAAGTAGTTCAAAGTCCATGTATACCATTTTTCCGCTCACATGAACGGCAGCATACTATCTATACACCCAAATTCTGTCACTCGATCCACCCCGCCGCCCCGCTATACCTCATTATCGCGCGATCCTTTATGCACGGAATCCTTCCCCTATCAAGGTATTACTGACTGCATTCACTCCTCCCTCCAATATCCGCGTGAAGTTTGTGTTTGACCAACATTGAAACTGCAGAAATCTTGTTTCCTGATAATACAGAATTAACTTACTCTGCCCTTTTATAAATATATAGGAATTATCAGAAAAACATCAAGGATGACCGAATCCTATATTATATTAACGATATTCAGATCCCATACGGCGTCTGCCAGCGCCCACTAAACACACAAGGCAATGATGAGATTGATCGTTTATTAATTGGAAGTGTGCTAGAAGCCTCAGAATTTCCTAAGAAACATCATGTAAATTGCAAAGGTTTGAAAAAGGACTTCTCTATTACTTGGCAGCAAGCCAAGGAGATAGTGAAAAAGTGTCCTACTTGTTCCTTTTATAATCAAAGTCTATTCCCAGCAGGTTGTAATCCTAAGGGCATTTGGAGAAATGAGCTTTGGCAGATGGATGTCTTTTACTTTGCAGAGTTTTGAAATTTAAAATATGTGTATCATACTATAGACACATTCTCAGGGTTCCAATGGGCTACTGCTCTTAACTCTGAAAAAGCTGATTCTGTTGTTACACACCTGCTAGAGGTGATGGCAGTTATGGGTATACCTGCACAAATAAAAACTGACAATGCTTCAGCATATGTCTCTACAAAATTAAACAAATTTTCAAATATTATAACATAAAGCAAGTTGCTGGCATACTACACAATCCTACATGACAAGCAGTGGTTGAGAGATCTAATAGAACACTTAAGGAGATGCTCAACAAACAAGCTTGGAAGACTAAACCCCCCAAACATAGGCTGCATAATGCTTTATTAACACTAAACTTTCCTAATGCCAATGAAAATGGACATACAGCTGCAGAAAGACACTGGACTACGGAAAAAACTGCTGATCTCAATCAGCCGGTATATTTCAAAGATGTACTAACCTCTGCATGGAAACCAGGACATGTGTTACATTGGGGTAGGGGTTTTGCATTGGTTTCTACAGGAGAATAAAAACTTTGGATACTATCAAAATTGATCAAGATTTGAGTGGAAAAGGAAAAACCTCTAGAGGAGGACAAATTGCAGGTATTCTACTAAGGTATATCTTATAAACCATATAGAAACCTCCCAAATGAAAAGGAAGTGTTTTGCTTTTATCTTCACAGGAAAACTCATCTCCAGAAGGCAAAGGACACTGCATGGGTAGATACTTGGGAAGAAAAGGTAGCTATAACCAACAAACAAAAGGAATGTGCCACATGGTAAACTTTACAGCTGTCTCTCAAAAAACTCTATTTCTCTTTATTTCTTAGTCCCTATTCAATTAAACCAATGCTGGATTTAGAGATGGATTTGGCTTTCCTCCTCTAAAATCCAAGCACGTTTTTTAACTAAGCTTTAGTGTTTCTGTATTGTATCAAGAAGCCAATTGATGTAATACAGAATAAAAAAAGAATTTGTGGACTGTCTTTGTCTTTTCTTGGATCTTTCTCTCAATGTGTACACCCTCTCATAATTGTTATGCTCTCATGTTTGCATTCCCCAGCATGTGTACATACACAAGCAAACATTTCTCTGCTATTTATGTTTGAGTCCCACACAGCCAATGAAGACCTGCCTGACAGCAATCCCTGGACACCCTGGAAAGACAATGGGCCACACCTCCTCTACTGCACTGGATCCAACTTGCTCCATTTCAACTGACACTCCAGCCAAAGCTTTGGATACTGACTTCAATCAAGTTGAGGATTTCAAGCGAGATCTTCTATCAAGAGAATCCCATCTAAAATTGATTGGATACAATCCATTCAAGACTTTTACTACACTAATATTTTCTTCCTACAGGACCCCACATGACTATCATCATCCCATTTCAGCAGGAAGTAACTTGGAGAATGCTACGCCCCCTTTCCCCATTGTTGTCACTTAGGATAGTGTATATACCTATTTAGGGATAGCTTCCTATTGTTTGTGGTTGGGATTGGAACGAGGTGTTCAGGCTTGGATACCTCTCTCAGATGACTTTAGGGTTTAGTTAAAAGAGATAGCTAGGATGTGACATAAGCAGATTGTTGTATCTTCTTATATTTTACCTTTATGACTGTTAATTTTGGATACTTTACACTGTTAAGTTTTAATCCTCTTTTAGACTAAAAGGGGAATTTTAGGGGAAGCTGTAGCCATGACTACTTAGGGGCTGGCTACAGGTGTGTCTGACCACGCTTATGGTCAGGGGTGACGTACTGTGACTGCGTTTTCTCCTTCGCTTTCTCTTTTGGGCTTGCGTACAGACTGCTGCCACTCCGCCTGGCTAGGTCGCACTGTAAGTAAGGCTTTTCCCTGTTAAAAACCCTTATATTTCTACCTGACTCCATATTGGTAATTTCCCACTATACCTAAGCATTGGCAATAAATAGAAGCAGAAAAAGGCCCTTAACTTTCTGGTCCGGCAGATGGAGACAGAACTGCCTCCAGGTCTTGGCTTTCAGAGCCTGTTGCTGAACTCGGATCCTGTGAAGTAGAATGCCATTGAACTCAGATCATGATCACAGATCACTGGTTTCAGATGACTCTAAGCAGTGATGATGACTGCAACTGTAAATAGAACCTGTCTTACCTGGGCCGGCAGAGGACACAGATCTGCCACTGGACCTTGGCATGAGGGAGCCATCGCAGAACTTGGATCTGGCACACAGATCACTGGTGTCAGATGACTCTAAGCAGTGATGACGAATGGAACCAGAAACATCCCCTGGACACCTGGGCCAGCAGAGGACACAGAATTGCCAGTGGCCCTTGCTGTGTAGGATCTTGCTGCCAAACCTGGATCCCATGTACGGTCACTGGTGTCAATGACTCTAACCAGAGATGACAACGGAAAGCAGAAACAGCCCCTGGACTCCCGGGTCCAGCAGATGGACACATAAATGACAATGGGCCTTGGCGTTTCATAGCCTGTTGCTGAACTCAGATCCTGGGCTGGCAGATGGAAACAGAAATGCCATTGGTCCTCGGCATGTTGTATAGTGCTGCCGAACTCAGATCCTGTGCCAGTATATGAATGCTGAACTGCCAATGGGCCAGCCGCATGACCAAGGCCTCCACCGAACTTGGATCAGGAGCAAAGATCATTGATATAAGATGACTCTAAACAGTGACGACGTTGGAAACAGAAACATCACCTGGCCTACCTGGGCCAGCGTATGTACAAAGAACTTCCACTGGGACTCTTGATATATAGGAGCTCGTCCCAGAACTCGTATCCAGAGCAGAGATCACTGTTGTCAGAAGACTCTAAGCATTCTAAGCATTGACAACAAATGGAGGTAGAAATAGGCCCTGGCCTACCTGGGCCAGCAGATGGACACAGAGCTGCCACTGTGCCTCGATGTTTTAGAAACAGTTTCAGAAATCAGATCTTGGGCTGACAGATAACCACCGAGCTGCAACAGGGCCTTGGCATGTCGGAGCTCATTGCTGAACTCTGATGCAGTTCATAGATCACTGGTGTCAGATGACTCTATGCAGTGAGGACAAATGGAAGCAGAAACAGCCCCTGAACTCCCTGGTCTGGCAGATGGACACAGAACTGGTACCAGGCCATGGTAATTCAGAGCCTGTTGCTGGACTCAGATCCTTGGCTGTCAGATGGACACAGAATTGCCTTGGGCCTCAGCATGTCCAAGGCCTCCACCAAACTCATATCAGGAGCAAAGATCAATGCTGGCAGATGACTGTAAGCAGTGACAACTAATGGAACTGGAAACAGAACCTGGTTTTCCTGGGCCAGCAGATGGACAAAGAAATGCCACTGTGCCTTGGTGGGTCGTATAGTGCCGCCAAACTCAGAATCCTGTGTCATCATATGGATGCAGTAATGCCACTGGGCCTCGGCTTGTTCAAGGTCTCCACCAAACTTGGATCATGGACATAGATCACTAGTGTCAGATATCTCTAAGCAATGACAAGGAATGGAACCAGAAACAGCCTTTGCCCTAAATGGGCCAGCGGATAAACATAGAACTGCCACTGTGACTCGGCATTTGACCCTTTGACAAGCTCAGATCCTGGGCTGGCAGACAAGCACACAGCTGCCACTGTGCTTCGGCTTGTCGGAGCTCATTGCAAAATCAGATCCAGTGAATAGATCACTGGTGTCAGATGTCTCTGATCACTGAAGACACATGGATGTAGAAACAGCCCCTGAACTCCCTGGTCCGGCAGATATACACAGAACTGCCACTGGGCCTTGGAATGTCCTAGAATGCTGTTGAACTCGGATCATGCACACAGATCACTGGTGTCAGATGAATCTAAGCACTAATGATGAATGGTACTGGAAACACAACCTGACTTACCTGGGCCGGCAGAGGACACAGAACTGAGACTGGGCCTTGGCATGAAGGAGCCATCGCAAAATTTGGATCTGAACACAGATCACTGGTGTCAGATGACTCTAAGTAGTGACAACGAATGGAACGAGAAACATCGCCTGGCCATCTGGGCCAGTGAAGGACACAGAATGGCCACTGGGCCTTCCTCTGTAGGATATCATTGCCAAACCTGGATTCCGGTGCACAGATCACTGTTGTCAGATGACTAACCAGTGATGACAACAGGGAGAAGAAATAGCCCCTAGTCCGGCAGATTGACACAGAAATGCCAATAGTTCTTGGCATTTCATAGCCTGTTGCTGAACTCGTATCCTGGGCTGGCAGTTCCATTCGTGGGTGCTCTCATACTCAAGGAGTATGCTGTCTCTGCCTCATGAACTCTACTTTGCTTCTGACATCATATTTTGCACCCAAGTACCCCAGTCCACTAATCCTTCAATCTAATCTAAGATATGGAATTTCAGCCTTCCTGGTAGAAGCTATCATGCTAAACTCAAATTTCGTTCAGTAATATGTGTTCAGAGAAATAGCAAATAGCAGATAGCAGATAGGAAATGGAAGGGGAGGTGGCGAGAGAGAGAAGGAGAGAGAGAGAGAGACGAGGAGTAGAGAGATGGGAAGAGTGCTGATCAGAGAGAGGGAGATGGAGAGAGAGAGAGAGAGGAGAGACAGAGTAAGAGAGCATAAGTGGGTCAGGATCTGTGTTTTGACGTGGTCTTATAAGGCGGCCTGCAGATTAGTAACCCTGAAAGCCTGACTGAATAGAGTACTGCCTGAGTTAGTGCATCATTCCAGGTGCGTTGGACAGTTCAGCCTGATGACTGCACCTTTCCTTCCTACTTTTGCATAAAACGGATTGCTGGGGTGTTAGAAATGGCAATTTAGTGAATAAGGATATCGAGTTCTCTAGATTGCATCCTGCTGAAGTTGGGCATTGACCAACTTTGGGAAGCTGAGAATGGTGTGTTACTAACACATCATGAAGTATCTGTTTGTTCCTTCTTTGGACAGGCCAAGTAGCACTCACTTGGGTCTCCTAGACTTCAACAGATGTCAGCAGTATAGAAGATGAAAGTAAGTTTAGAAAACAAAAGTGTCTCTGAACGCCTCATATCACAGCGATGATAGCGAGATGATGGAGTGATTCACAAAAGAGAGATCCAGATGATGAATAAAGGAATCCAGTATCATAGAGAGGCTCAATACAAATTTATCTGGAGTGCATCTTTGGACCTCTTTACATGGGTCCATTGAGCTAAACTTGACCAGGATTATTTATGGGTTTCCCAAAATCATTAAATTGGAGACCATTCGCTGCTCTTTATGAGAATACAACTTGGCTGGAAAGCAATTCTCATTTTGGAATGGGCCCTCCCAAAGAGGTATCTTTTGGACAATAAAAAAGCACCTTTAATTTTGCCATTGTAGAGAGGTTTAGCATGCTCTTCAGTACTCAGACAGAGACAGATAGACATACATACACACACACACACACACACACACACACAAACACACTCACACACAAACACACACACACACAAAGAGAGAGAGAGAGAGAGAGAGAGAGAGAGAGGAGAGAGAGAAAGAGAGAGAGAGAGGGACACATATAAACAGACATATAAAAGCTAGTGTTAGGTATGGAGACCTGTCTCAGGACACAGGTACAGCTTCAGGTATTCACTCAGGTTGCAGAGGCAATTACAGAGGACTAGACAGAGAGAGAAACAGAGACTTTGGCTTAGGGTAGCAGGCAAACATATTGCAAAACTGTTAGAATTATAGATTCAAACCCAGTCTGTAATACATATACAGAGAGAAACAGACAGTGAGAGACAGAGATACACAGAGACAGAGACATTGAGTGCTAGAGAGAGAGTTAGAGAATGAAATGAAAGAGGGACACAGAGACAGTCCAAGGCTTAATGTAGGCTTAGATAAGTGCATTATACATCCAGAGGGTGGTTACCAACATACTCCTGGAGGAAGCTGTCTTTGCCTAATGAAATAAGTAGTGCTGCTGACATCATCTCTTCCACCCAAGTAGATTCAGTCACATGATCTTTCAATCTAATTTAAGAAATGGAATTTAAACCTTCCTGGTTACATCTCACCATGGAAAACTCACCTTTTTTACATTGACGTGATTCCTTTCATTCACTTAGTCCATCAATGTACTTCTTAGGGTATTTGATATTGCTCCACAAAATGGCATTGAACAGTTTTTCAACGGTAACAGTAGCAGCTACATTCCCTCAAACATAAGATGCACTTCCAATGGGGGTGGCTGAAAGAGGCTCAGTACCCAACAACTCAGAAGACGGAGTCAGCCTTAACTCATCAACAATTATGGAACGAAAAAATGCCCGAACCATTGAGACAACACAAGGGTCCGAACAGTGGAGGGAAGAAACTCCTAAAGTTGTAAGTCTGAAAGCCATAGGTGATTCAGCGAATATGGTGCTGGACCACACACTTGGGAAACACTCCATCCCCTTTGGGTGTTTCACTATTTGGTCATCGATGTCGGATCCAACGCACAGATCACTGGTGTCAGATGACTCTAAGCAGTGACGATGACTGTAACCGGAAACATCCCCTGGCCACCTGGGCCAGCAGATGAACAAAGAACTGCCACTGGGCATTGGTGTGTAGGATCTCGCTGCCAAAATTAGTTCAAGGGCACAGATCTTTGGTGTTAGATGACTCTAAGCAATGACGATGAATGGAAACAGAAAGAGATCCTGACCTCGATGGGAATGCCGATGGACGCAGAACTGTCAATGGACCTCGGAATTTAAAGGCTGCTGACAAACTCGGATCCTGGGCCACCATATGGATTCTGAACTGCCACTGGGCTTCAGTGAATCCCAGCCCGCAGCTGAACTCGGATAAGGAGCAAGGATCCAAGATTGAGACATCCAAGCTCAACTACTAGACAAGTGACATAACTGGGGAAGCAGAAACCAGCCCAGCACTCTGACCTGCCGCTGACACCGAGCGACCTCTCGCGGACGTCAGATGAACAGAGAACTGCCACTGGACTTCGGTGGATAGGATCTCGATGGCAAACCTGATCGTGTGCACAGATCACTGGTGTTATATGACTCTTAGCAATGATGTTGAATGGAGCCAGAAACATTGTCTGACCTCCATGGGCCTGTAGATGGACCCTGGAATCCTACTGGGCCTCTCTGTGTCATATCGGGCCATCAAACTCTGATCCTGGGCCACTGATGGATGCAGAACCGCCACTGGGTCTCTTGACAGGTAAGAGCTCGCTCCAGATCTGGGTTCCAGAGAATAGACACTGTTGTCAGATGACTGCAAATAGTGACGACGAATGGGAACAGAAACAGCCTCTGGACTCCCTGTGCAGGCAGATCAATGCAGAACTGCCACTGGGCTTTGACCTGTAGGAGCTCATCCTCGAACTCGTATCCAGAGCACAGATTACTGGTGTCAGATGACTCTAATCAGTGGCAACAAATTGAAGCAGAAACTGCCCCTGGCCTAACTGGGCCAGCAGATGGACACAGAACTTCCACTGTGCCTCGGTATTTTAGCCTGTTGCTGAATTCGGTTCCTGGGCTGGCAGATGGACACAGAATTACCACTGGGCCTTGGCGTGTGAGAGAATGTGTGGAACTCATATCAGGTTCACAGATGATTGGTGCCAAATGATTCTAAACAGTGATGATAAATGTAACCAGATATATCCCCTGGCCCACCTGTGCCAGCGGATTAACACAGAACTGCCCCTGTGCCTCGGTATTTTAGAAACCATTGCCGAACTCAGATCCTGTGCTGGCAGATAACACAGAGAAGCCACTATGCCTTGGCAGAACCGGATCAGGGGCAAAGATCAATCTTGTCAGATGACTGTAAGCAGAGATGACAAATGGAACTGGAAACAGAACCTGGCAAGTCCAGTGCTGCTGCTATGCATCCAGGTAGCAGAGGCAAAGACAGAAAACCAGGGAGTTTAAGAGACTGAGAGACTAGGAGAGAGAGAGAGAGAGACAGAGACAGAGACAGACAGAGAGAGAATAAGAGAGCCTAAGCGGGTCATGATCTGTCTTTTAACAAGGTCCTTTAAAACTGCTTGCAGACTTAGTAACCATGGAAGCCTGGATTGAGAGAGGACTGCCTGAGTGAGTGCATCAAGCCAGGTGGCATGGACAGGCCAGCCAGATGCCTGTACCTTTCATTCCTACTTTCCCTGAACAATGAATGTTGGAGTTTTAGAAATGGCTATTTAGGGAATATGGATATCGAGTTCTCAAGATGGCAATCTGCTGAAGTAGGGCATTGACAATCATTGGGGACTTGAGAATGTTGCAGTATCACCAAATCCTGGAATATCTGTTTGTTCCTTTCTTGGACAGGCCAGGTAGCACTCACTCGGTTCTCCTAGAACTCAACAGGCATCAGCAGTGTAAGAGATGAAGTTAAGTTTAGAAACAAAAGTGTTTCTGAAGTCCTGGAATCAGAGCAGTTATAGGACAGAGGATGGGGTGATTCCCGAAAGAGAGATCCCAGATGATGAGGAAAGGAATCTGGGATCATAGAAAGGCTGAATTATATTTTTCTGGAGTGCATCTTTGGACCTGTTTTCATGGGTCCCATTCAGCATCCTCCACCTTGTTCCTTGTTTTCTCATTGTAGAGAGGTTTGTCATGTTCATCAGTACACAACCAGACAGAAAGATACACACACACACACACACACACACACAGAGAGAGAGAGAGAGAGAGAGAGAGAGAGAGAGAGAGAGAGGAACATATACAAACAGACAGATAAAAGCTCATTTTAGGTGAAGATGAGTCCAGAACAAATACAGCTTCAGGTATTCACTCAGGGTGCAGAGGCAAAAACCAAGGACTAAACAGTGATTGAGTCAGAGACTTCGGCTTAGGGAAGTAGGCAAACACATTGCAAAACAGGTAGAATGATATATTCGAACCAAATTTGTAGAGACATATACAGAGAAACACAGACAGTGAGAGACAGAGAAACACAGAGACAGAAACAGAGACAGAGACAGTGAGTGCTACAGAGAGAGTTACAGAATGAAATGACAGACACACAGAAACTCCAAGTCTTAATGTAGGCTTGGATAAGTGCATTATACATCCAAAGGCAGGCTACCAACATACACATGGAAGAATCTGTCTCTGCTTAATGAACTCAGTCCTGCTGATGACATCATCTCTTGCACCCAAGTAGATTCCATCACATGATCTTTTAATCTATTCTACAAAATGGAATTTAAACCTTCTGAAGAAGCTAACCATGGAAAACTCACCTTTTCACAGTAATGCAATTCCTTTCTTTCTCTTAGTCCATTTAGGTACTTCTTAATGTATTTGATATTGCTCCACAAAATGGCATCGAACGGTTTTTCCATGGTAACAGTAGCAGCTACATTCCCTCAAACATTAGATGCACTTCCAATGGGGGTGGCTGAAGGATGCTCGGTACTCATCATCTCAGAAGACTGAGTCAGCGTCTTAACTCAGCGACAATTGTGGAACAAAAAATGTGGTACAATTGAGATGACACAGGGGTCCAACAGGGGAGGGAAGAAACTCCCAATGTTGTAAGTCTGACACCCACAAGTGATTCAGTGAATGTGGTGGTGGACCTCTTCCTTGGAAAACACACTGCCTTCTTGGGGTGTTTCAGCATTTCGTCAGCTCCAGAAAATATCTCTGTGATGTCCCGATTAACCGAGCCTGGGTATGAAGAGAGTTCACAGACAGAGAGAGCCTCCATGGCTTTCACAGCTCCTGAGTTGGTCATTTGTTTACATGGAAGGGGAAAGCTCGCTATGGAGATGGAACCCTGAGCAATGGAACAGGAATCTTAGAATGTCCCTGAACTTTAGATTTTCTGACATGGTTGGAGAGGGTGAGTGGGGGAGACAGGAGAAGAGATGAAGAGGTTCCGAGGAAGATAGAAGAGAGAAGATAGCAGAGAGGACTTAGAAGGTAACAGAGAGAATAATGCATTAGGCTTGGATAGGGATCTGTGTTTTAAAGGGTCCTATAACACTGCTGGCAGACTTATTAACCATGGAACCCTGGAATGAACAGAGTACTGGCTGAGTGAGTGCACCCTTCCAATTTTCATAGGCAGGACAGATGCCAAGACCTTCATTCCCACTTTCATTTATTATGTATTTGGGGGTCGTGAACTTGGCAATATTGGGAATAAAGATATCGAGTTCTCAAGTCTGCTTGTTTTTTTAAGACAGGTCATTGACCAAATTTGGGGGCCCTGTGAATATTGGGTAACTATCACATCCTGGAGTACCTGCATGCTCCATGAATTTCCAGAATGCGTGGCTCTGTTTGGTCATCCTAAGCCTCGACAGATATCAGCAGTGTAGGAGATGAGGTTAAATTTAGAAGAAAAAATATTTCTTAAGTCCTGGTGACAGAGGGTTTCATGGTCAAATGATGGAGGCTTTTCCCAGAGAAAGGTACCAGAGGATGAGGAAAGGAATCTGGGATCATCGTGCGAAAGTTTACGATTTATCTTGAATGAATCTTTGGAAATTTTTGCATGGGTGCCATTCAGGTCAATGGAAATTACAGGAAAACATTCGGTGTGCCAAAAACATAAATTGGAGACACATCTCCTGCCTTCTTTTGATACAATCAACTTGGCTGAATGCATTCACATGTTTGAAAAATAAACGTATCTAAAGAACAATAAAAGCACCTTAATTTTGCCGTTTTTGAGTGTTTAAGCATGCTCTTCACTACTCTAACAAACACAGCAAGGGAGACCCATACACACAGACAGACAAAAGAAACAGATGTGGTATAGAACAGTCCTGAGCAAGTCCAGAGCTGCTGCTATGCATCCCGTTTGCAGAGCCAAAGACAGAACGCCAGTGAGTTAGTGAGGGTCTGGAGCACTGGAGCGAGAGAGAGAGAAAGAGAGAGAGAGAGAGAGAGAGAGAGAGAGAGAGAGAGAATAAGAGGGCCTGAGTGGTTGGAATCTGTCTTTAAGACGGTCCTTTAAAGCTGCTTGCAGACTTAGTAACCATGGAAGCCTGCACTGACAGAGGAATGTCTGACTAGCCAGCCTGATGCTTGCACATTCCCTTCCTCCTTTCCCTGAATGCTGAATGTTGGGGTTTTAGAAATGGCAATATAGGGCACATGGATATCGAGTTCTCAAGTTCCCATCCTGCTGAAGTATGGCATTGACAATCATTGGGAAACGGAGAATTTTGCGGTAGCAACAAATCCTGGAATATCTGTTTGTACATTTCTTGGACTGGCCAGGAAGCACTCACCCTGGTCTCCTAGAACCCAACAGATGTCAGCAGTGGAGGAGATGAAGTTAAGTTTAGAAACAAAAGTGTTTCTGAAGTCCTGATATTAAAGCAGTTATAGGACAGATCATAGGGTAATTCTCAAAAGAGAGATGCCAGATGATGAAGAAGGGAATCTGAGATCATAGAAAGGCTGAATACTATTTTTCTGGAGTGCATCTTTGGACATGTTTGCATGGGTCCCCATCAGCACCCTGGACCTTAATTTTGCCATTGTAGAGAAGTTTAGCATGCTCTTCTGTAGTCAGGCAGAGAGACAGTTGTAGGAAGTGATCTGTCTTTTATAGGGTCCTGTAACCCTGCCTGCAGACTTATTGCTCAAGGAACCCTGGGCTGAACAGAGTACTGGCTGAGAGAGTGCACCCTTAGAGTTGTCCTGGGCAGGTAGCCAGGTGACTGGACCTTTCAATCCCACCTTCATTTATTAAGGAAATTTGGGGTCATATAATTGGCAACTTTGGGAATAATGTTGTGGAGTTCTCAAGACTGCTTTTTGATGAAAGGGCATTGACCAACTTTGGGGGTCCTGTGAATAATGGGGTACTATCACATGCTGGAATACCTGGTTGCCCCAGGGATTTCCAGAATGTGTGGCTCTGTCTTGAGCATCCTACACCTCTACAGATGTCAGAAGTGTGGGAGATGAAGTTAAGTTTAGAAAACAAAGTATTATTTAACTCCTTGAGACAGAGGGTTTGCATGGTCATATGATGGAAGCTTTTCTAAAGATAGGTACAAGATGTTTAGGAGAGGAATCTAGGATCATTGAGGGAATGAATAATTTTTATCTGGACTGAATCGTTGGACCTTTTTTCATGGGTTCCATTCACCTCCCTGGAACTTACAGGAAAACTTTGGGTTTGCCACAAACATAAATTGGAGATATATCAGCTGCCTTTTTTGATACAAGCACCTTGGCTGGAATCATCCACATGTTTCAAAAAGAAGTGTATCTGTAGCACAATAAAAAAAAGAACGTTTATGTTGCCATTCTACTGTGATTATTATGCTCTTCAATATTCTGACAGATAGAGAAACACAGACAGCAAGGGAGACACATACAGACAGAGACAAAAGTATTAGATTTGGTAGAGTACATTCCTGAGAAATTCTCGAGATACCTGTATTCATCCAGGTTGCTGAAGTAAAGACAGAAGGACATAGAGAGTGTGAGAGACTGGGAGATAAGGAGAGAGAGATAAAGAGATAGAGATAGAGATAGAGATAGAGATAGAGATAGAGATAGATAGATAGATAGATAGATAGATAGAGAGAGAGAGAGAGAGGTTCTGTTAGCCGGCAGGTCCAGTTTAAGTCAGGTAGATTTATAGCGGACAACGATGTTGAAAGGACATACACACAGAGAGAGTGACAGTGAGTGATAGAGTGTTAGAGATGAAAATTCAAACAGATGAGAGACAAATAGAAAAACCAAAAGTTAGTGTAGGCAGAGATATGTGTATACATTTTCATGGTTGGGTCCTGTCATATTTAAGGATGATGCTGTCTCTGCCTCATGAAGTCTGCCTTGCTTCTGATATCATCTGGTACACCCAAGTACCTGCAGTCATATGATCCTTCAATCTATTCTAAGATACATGATTTAAATATTCCTGATATAAGGTACCATGCAAAACTCAAATTCAATTCAATAATGTGTGACTTTTCATTTTGTTAGTCCATTAATGAACATCCTAGGTTACTTAACATTCCTCCATTGAAGCATTTGAACAGTTTTTCTAAGGTTACAGTAACCTGAAGGATGCCTTAATAATAAGATGGATTTCACATTGGCCAGGACCAAAAAGGCTTAGTACTCCCGAACTCAGAACTCAGAGTCAGCATGAAGGCATGGGCAAAGTCAGAACAAAATTCCTGAAAATTCAAGACGACACAGAATACCGAATATTAGAGCGAAGAAACTTCCGAAGTCATAATACTGAAAACACAAATGATTCAGCGAATGTGCTGTTGGACCTCGTCCTTGACATACACACGGTACTAAACCGGTTTCTCACCGTTTGTTCAGTCTGAGAAAATTATCTTTGTGGAATCCCACTCATCCAAGCATATGCACTGTGAGAGATTACAGAGAGAGCGTGTCCATGGCATTCTCAGCATTACTGTTGGAGTTTTGTGTACATTGAAGGGYAAAGTACCAAAGGGAAATTTACTGAACACTGAGCAATGGAAAACCTACCTATCAAATTCCATGAGCCAAGGATTTCAGACAGGGTAGGAAAGGGTGATTTGTGAAAAGAGGAGAAGAGGCGAAGAGGGTGAGAGAAATAGCAAAGAGCAGATAGCAGATCGGAAATTGAAGATGAAAGGAGAGGGAGAGAGAGACAGAAGACAGACAGAGAGGGAGAGAGAGAGAGAGAGAGAGAGAGAGAGAGACAGAGGGACAGAGGGACAGAGAGACAGACAGAGAGAATAAGAGAGCATAAATGTGTGGATCTGTGTTTTAACGTGGTCTTGAAAGCTGCCTGGAGTCTTAGTAACACTGAAAGATGGACTGAACAGAGTACTGCCTCAGTGAGTGCATCATGCCAGGTGCCTTGGACAGGCAAGCCTGATGCCTGCACCTTTCATTCCTACTTTCCCTGAATACTGAATGTTGGGCTGTTAGAAATGGCAATTTAGATAATAAGGGTATTGTGTTCTCTAGATTGCATCCTGCTGAAGGAGGGCATTGACCATCATTGGGGACCTGAGAATGTTGTGGTACTACCACATACTGGAGTATCTGTTTGTTTCTTCCTTGGACAGGCCAGGTAGCACTCACTCCAGGAATTAGCCTGATTTCAACAGTATAGGAGATGAGGTTAAGTTTAGAAACAAGTGTTTCTGAAGTCCTGTATCAGAGCAGTGAATGAACAGATGATGGAGTGATTCTAGAAAGAGAGAAACCAGATGATGAAGAAAGGAATTTGAGATCATAGAGAGGCTGAATACTATTTTTCTAGAGTGTATCTTTGGACCTGTTTGCATGGTTCCCATTCAGATCTCGGGAACTTACAACTTGGCTGAAAGCATTCTCATTTTGAAATGGGAAGTGTAGCTTTTGGACAATAAAAAAGCACCTTAAATTTGCAATTGTGGAGAGGTTTAGAATGTCCAGTTTCCATGGACACCAGTCCACAACAAGTACAGCTTCAGGTATTCACCCAGGG
>NW_023276919.1:8171161-8185735 GCF_003668045.3 Cricetulus griseus | reverse complement strand
TTTGGTTTCGTGTAGCAGGCAAACACTTCGCAAACCAGTTAGAATTATAGATTCCCACTAAGGCTTTAGAGACATATACATAAAGACACAGACAGTGAGAGACAGAGATACACAGAGAAAGACACAGGGTCAGTGAGTAATAGAGAGAGAGGTAGAGAATGAACGGCAGACAGACAGACAGACACACACACAGACAATCCAAGGCTTAGTGTCGGCTAGGATAAGTGCATTTTTCATCCAGAAGCAGGCTCCCAACATACTCATGGAGATAGATGTCTCAGCCTTATAAACTCTGTCCTACTCCTGACAGCATTTCATGAAGCCAAATATCTGCAGTATATTGATCTGTCAATCCAATCTAAGAAATGGAATTGGAACTTTCCTTGAATAAAGTAACCATGGAAAACTCACCTTTTTTTACAATAATGTTATCCATTTCATTTTCTTAGACCATTTATGTACTTCTTAGGGTATTTAACTTTGCTCCACTAAATGGAATTGAACAGTTTTTCCACGGTAACAGTAGCAGCTAGATTCCTGTAAACATAAGATGTAATTCCAATGGTGGTGGCTGAAGGAGGCTCTGTACCCAACATCTCAGCAGACTATGTCAGCCTTAACTCATCAAAAATTGTGAAACATGCCTGAACCATTGAGATAACACAGGGGTCGGAACAGTGGAGGGAAGAAACTCCCAATGTTGTAAGTCTGAAACCCATTGAAACCCACAGGTGATTCAGCGAATGTGGTGGTGGACCTCATGCTTGGGAAACACACTGTCCTCATGGGGTGTTTCAGCATTTGGTCAGCTCCAAAAAATATCTCTGCAATGTCCCACTCTATCTAACCTGAGTACGGAAAGAGTTGGCAGAGAGAGAGCCTCTATTGCTTTGCCTGCTCCATAGTTGGTCATTTTTTAAGTGGAAGGGGAAAGCTCGCTTTGGAGATGGAATCCTGAGCAATGGAGCAGGAATCTTAGAATGTCCATGAACTTTAGATATTCTGACATGTTTGGAGAGGGTTAGTGGGGAGACAGGAGAAGAGATGAAGATGGTCAGAGGAAGATACCAGAGAGAAGATAGCAGAGAGGACTTGGAAGTTGACAGAGAGAATATTAAATTAGTTGTGGATAGGGATCTGTCTTTTAAAGGTTCTTATAACCCTGCCTGCAAACTTAGTACACATGGATCCCTTTACTGAACATAGTACTGGCTTAGTGAGTGCACCCTTCTGAGTTTCATGGGTAGGACAGATGCCAAGACCATCATTCCCACCTTCATTTATTATAGAAATTTGGTGACTTAAACTTGGCAACATTGGGAATAACGATGTTGAGTTCTTAAGACTGTTTCTTTTTGAAGAAAGAGCATTGACCAACTAAGGGGGCCCTGAGAATAGTGGGGTACTACCACATCTTGGAGTCCCTTGTTGCTCCAAGAATTTCCAGAATGTGAGGCACGGTCTTGGGATGTCAGGAGAGTAGGAGTTGAGGTTAAGTTTAGAAAACAAAATATTTCTTATATCCTTGTGTCAGAGGATTGCATAGTCAGATGAGGGAGTGTTTTCCCAGGGATGTACCAGACAAGGAAGAGTGGAATCTGGGAACTATTTATCTGGAGTTAATCTTTGGACCTTTTTAAATGGGTCCCATTCATCTCACTTGTATGTAAATGAAAACTTATGGTTTGCCAAAAACATAAATTGGAGACACATCAGCTACCTTTTGATACAAACTACTTGACTGAAAGCATTCACATGTTTGAAAAAGAAGTGTATCTACAGGAATTGGCTGCTCCTATTCATTCAGGTTGCAGAGGCAAATGCAGAAGGCCAGAGATAGGGTGAGAGACTGGGATAGAGAGAGAGAGAGAGAGAGAGAGAGAGAGAGAGAGAGAGAGAGAGAGAGAGAGAGAGAGAGAGAGAGAGAGAGAGAGAGAGAGAGAGAGAGAGAGAGAGAGAGAGAGAGAGAGAGAGAGAGAGCCTGGGAGAGAGGGAGACCAAGACAAAGAGACAGAGAGACAGAAAGGGGGCTCAGCTAGCAGGCATTTCCAGTGAAATTCACATAGTGCTATAGCAGACACACCACCAGGGTAAAGGGATGTACACAGATAGACAGTGACAGTGAGTGATGGGGAATTAGAGTTGAAAATTCAGACATACAGACAGACACACAGACATATCAAGGCTTGGTGTAGGCTGAGATATGTGAATACCACGGCCCTGGGTGGGTCCTCTCATACTCAAGAAGTATGCTGTCTCTCCCTAATAAACACTGCTTCACTTCTGACATCATTTGATCCAATTACCTGCAGTCCTGTGATCCTTCAATCTAATCTAAGATATGGAATTTACACATTCTTGGAAGAAGCTACCATGCAAAACTCAAATATGTTCAGGAATGTGTGTCTTTTCATTTTCTAAGTCCATTAATACACAACATGGGTCATATTATATTCCCCTTTAAAAGCATTTGAACAGTTTTTTCAATAGGTATTCTATACACAGAATACCTATTATTGGAGAGAAGAAACTTCCTAAGACATATTCCTGGGCTGTGGCGTGTTGGAGCCCAATGCGGAACTCGGGTCCAGGGATGGCACATGGACTGACATGGACCTTGGCGTGTCATATACCGCCACCAAACTCAGATCATATGCCAATATATGGATGCAGAAATGCCACTGGCCCTCGGCATGTCATATACAACTGCTGAACTCGGAGCCTGGAACCTCAGATGAAATCATAACTGCCACTGTGTTTAGGAGCTCGGCCTGGCATTCGGATCCAGAGCACAGATCACTGTAGTCAGATGACTCTAATCAGTGACGACGAATGGAAATGCAAAAAAACCTGGCCTATCTGGGCAGACAGATGGACACGGAACTTCCACTGGGCCTCAGTGTGTCGCATACTTCCACCAAATTCGGATTCTGGGCCATCATATGGATGCAGAAATGCCACTGGCCCTCGGCATGTCATATACAACTGCTGAACTCGGAGCCTGGAACCTCAGATGAAATCATAACTGCCACTGTGTTTAGGAGCTCGGCCTGGCATTCGGATCCAGAGCACAGATCACTGTAGTCAGATGACTCTAATCAGTGACGACGAATGGAAATGCAAAAAAACCTGGCCTATCTGGGCAGACAGATGGACACGGAACTTCCACTGGGCCTCAGTGTGTCGCATACTTCCACCAAATTCGGATTCTGGGCCATCATATGGTGCAGAAATGCCATTGGGACTAGGCGTGTCATATACCACTACCGAACTCTGATCCAAGGCCCGCATATGGATGCAGAACTGTCACTTGGCCTCGGTATGTCCAAGGCCACCATGAAACTTGGATCAGGAGCAAWGATCACTGGTATCAGATGACTCTAAGTAGTGATGATGAATGGAACCAGAAACAATACCTGGCCTACCTGGGCCAGTGGAAGAACAAAGAACTGCCACTGGGCGTCGGTGTGTAGGATCTTGCTACCCAAACTGGATCCAGGACACATATCATTGGTGTTATATGACTCTATGCAATGATGATGAATGGCAACAGAAACAGCCCCTGACTTGCATGGGCCTGCAGATGGACCCAGAACTGCCACTGGGCCTCGGCGTTTTGGTGTCTGCTGACAATCTCGGATGCTGGCCCAACATTTGGATTCAGAACTGCCACTGGGCATCGGCATATCAAGGCACCAGCCGAACTCGGATAAGGAATAAAGATGAAGTGTGTCAGTGGACTCTAAGTAATGATTCCGAATGGAACCAGAAACAGCCCCAGACCTCCGTGGCCTAGGAAATGAACACAGAACTGCCACTTGGCCTTGTTATGTAGGATCTCACTCCCAAACCTGGATCCAGTGCCTAGATCACTGGTGTTGGATGACTCTAAACAATGAGGATGAATGGAACCAAAAACAGCCCCTGGACTCCATGTGCAGCCAGATGGATGCAGAACTACCACTGGGCATTGATGTGTAGGAGCTTGCCCATGAACTCGGATCGAGTGCACAGATCACTGGTGTCAGATGACTCTTATCAGTGATGACCAATGGAACTGCAAAAAGAACCAGGCCTGCCTGGGCCAGCAGATGGACACAGAACTGCCACTGGGCCTCGGTGTGTCGTATACTGCCGCCAAACTCGGATCCTGGGCCATCATATGGATGCAGAAATGCCACTGGGACTAGGCGTGTCATATACCACTGCCAATATCGGATCAAGGGCCACCATATGGATGCAGAACTTCCACTGGGCCTCGGTGTGTCCAAGGCCAGCATAGAACTTGGATCAGGAGCAATGATCACTGGTGTCAGATGACTCTGAGCATTGATGAAGAATGGAACCAGAAACATCACCTGGCCTACCTGGGCCAGTGGATGAACAAACAACTGCCACTGGGCATCAGTGTGTAGGATCTCGCTGCCAAAACAGGATCCAGTGCACATATCATTGGTGTATGATGACTCTCTGCAATGACGATGAATGGTAACAGGAATAGCCTCTGACTTGCATGAGGCTGCAGATGGACCCAGAACTGTCACTGGTCCTCGGTGTGTAGGATTTCATTGCCAAACCTGGATCTGGTGCCCAGATCACTGGATTTAGATGACACTAAACAATGAGGATGAATGGAACCAAAAGCAGCCCCTGGACTCCCTGTATAGGCAGATGGATGCAGAACTCCCACTGGGATTCGACCTGTAGGAGCTCACCCCCTATCTCGGATCCAGAGCACAGATGACTGGTGTCAGATGACTCTTAAGAGTGACAACAATTGGAAGCAGAAACAGACCCTGGACTACCTGGGCCAGTGGATGGACACAGAACTGCCACTTTCAGAACCCATTGCCAAACTCAGATCCTGGGCTAGCAGATACCCAGAGCTGCCATTGGGGCTCAGCATGTCGGAACTCATTGCCAAACTCGGATCCAGTGCATAGATCACTGGTGTCAGATGACTCTAAGCATTGACGATGAATGAAACTGGAAACAGAACCTGGCTTACCTAGGCTGGCAGAGGACACAGAACTGCCACTAGGCCCTCGTGAGGGAGCCATCCCAGAACTTGGATCTGGCACACAGATCACAGGTGTCAGATGACACTAATCAGTGATGACGAATGGAACCAGAAACATTGCCTGGCCACCTGGGCCAGGGAAGGAAACAGAATTGTCACTGGGCCTTGGTGTGTAGGATCTCGCTGCCAAAAGTGAATACGGTGCACAGATCCCTGGTGTAAAATGACTCTAACCAGTAACAAAAATGGGAAGCAGAAAATGCTCCTGGACTCCTGGGTCTGGGAGATGGATACAGAATTGCCAATGGGCGTTGACGTTTTGTAGCCTGTTGCTGAACTCGGATCCTGGGCTGGCAGATGAACACAGAACTTCAACTGGCCCTTGGCATGTCGGAGAATGCCTTCAAACTCAGATCTCGTGCACATATCATTGGTGTCAAATGACTATAAGCAGTGACGATGAATGTAACCAGAAACAACCCCAGGTCCCCCTGGGCCAGCAGATGGACACAGAATTACCACTGTGCCTCGGTATTATAGAACCTATTGCAGAACTCAAATCCTTTGCTGGCAGATAAACACAGAGCTGTCACTGGGACTAGGAGTTTCTGAAACGGCAGCCAAACTCCATTCAGGAGAAAAGATCAATGGCGTCAAATGAGTTTAAGCAGTGATGACAAACAGAATGGGAAACAGAACCAGGCTTATCTTGGCTGTACATGGACACAGAACTGCCATTGTGCCTCGGCGAGTCCAAGGCCTCCACCGAACTCATATCAGGAGCAAAGATCAATGGTGGAAGATGACTGTAAGCAGTGAGGACTAATGGAATTGTAAACAGAACCTGATTAATCTGGGCCAGCGAATGGACACAGAACTGCCAGTGGGCTAGGTGTGTCATATTATCCTGCCAAACATGGATCATGGTCAAGCATATGGATGCAGAATTGCCATTGGGCCTCGGCGTGTCCCAGGCCTCCACGGAACTCATATCAGGATCAAAGATCAACGGTGGCAGATGTCTGTAAGGAGTGACGAATAATGGAACTGGAAACAGAACCTGGTTTATCTGGGCCGGGGGATGGACACCGAAATGCCACTGGGCCTCTGTGTGTCATCTTCCACCAACAAACTCGGATCCAGGGCCATAATATGGATGCAGAAATGCCAGTGAGTCTTGGCGTGTCATATACCACTGACGAACTGGGATCCAGAGGCAGAATATGGATGCAGAACTTCCACTGGGCCTTGGTGTGTCCAAGGCATCTACTGAACTTGGATCAGGAGCAAAGATCACTGGTATCAGATAACTCTAAGGGGTGACGATGAATGAAACCAGAAACATCACCTGGCCTAACTGGGCCAGCAGATTAAATAAGAACTGAAACTGGACATCAGTGTGTAGGATCTCATTGCCCAAACCAGATCCAGTGCACAGATCATTAGATTTGGATGACTCTGAGCAATGACGATGAATGGAAACAGAAAAAGCCCCTGACCTCATGGTCCTAGAGTTGGACCCAGAAATGTAATTGGGACTCGGCGTTTTGGAGGCTGCTGACAAACTCGGATCATGTTCCACCATATGCCACTGGTCATCCATGTATCTGAGCCTGCAACCGAAATCAGAGGAGGAAAGATCACTGGTGACAGATGACTCTAAGCAGTGATGTCGAATGGAAACAGAAACATCACCTTGCCTACCTCGGCCAGTGGATGAAAAAAGAACTTCCACTGGGCATTGGTGTGTAGTGTCTCGCTGCCGAAACTGGATCCAGTGCACAGATCATGGGTTTAGAGGACTCTAAGCGATGATGACAAAAGGAACAAGAAACAGCCCCTGAACTCCATGGGTCTGAAGACGAACACTGGACTCCCACTGGGAATCAGCCTTTCATAAAGCATCAGATCACATATCACTGTTGTCAGATGACTCTAATTATTAACGATGAATGGGAACAGAAATAGCCCTGGACTCCAGATGGATGCAGAACTGCCACAGGGCTTCCACATGTAGGAGCTTGCCCCCGAACTCGGATCCAGAGCACAGATCATTGGTGTCACATGATTCTAAGCAGTGTCAACAAATGGAAGGAGAAACAGTCCCTGAACTACCTGAACACTGAACTGCCACTGTGCCTATGCCTTTCAGAACCCCTTGCCAAACTCAGATCCTGGTCTAGCAGACAACCTCAGAGCTACCACTGAGCCTCTGCATGTCAGAGCTCATTGTGGAACTCGGATCCTGTGCATAGATCACTGGTTTCAGATGACTCTAAGAACTGAGTACAAATGGAGGGAGAAGCAGCCCCTGAAAGAGCTGGTCAACTAGATGGACACAGAACTGTCACCAGGCCTTGGTGTTTCGGATTTTGTTACTGAATTCGGATCCCGCGCTGGCAGATGGACACAGAACTGCCATTGGGCCTTGGTGTGTCATAAAATGCCATCGACTCGGATCATGTGCACAGATCACTGGTGTCAGATGACTCTAATCAAAAAATTGAAGCAGAAACAGCTCCTGGCAAATGAGAGGGTACAGGTCTTGCTAAAATTTTATGGATCAAAAAGGAAATATAGAAAATAAAAGTTGATACATGATTTTAAATAGGGTTTGTGAAAATCAGGAGAGAGCCATCCTTTTAGATTCACAGCTTGATTGTGTTTTTGCAGATTTAAATTAAGCCAGGTCAGCTAAGAGGCAAATGAGACCTTATCAGCTTGTCAGTTTTGAAGATTAGAAAAGGCTACTCAGAAACTTAAAATAAATCTGGAAAATTGTTAAAGACATATGGTGTATTCTAAAGAAATTAAGGCTTAATAAACAGCAATAAGGAAAGTTAGTTTGAAATCTTTAAATGAGTTTTTAAGAAGTTGTTATAAAATATTCATTGGTTAAGAATCATTCATTAAGTACCTTTGTTTTTGGAATATCTAAAGATGATTTAAATCCGTTAAGTAAGATTCTATGAGGAGATAATGATCCAGATGTCCCCAGAGAGTTAACTAAGAAGGTAGACAAGTTCTACAATTAGAGGAGGCAATGCAGCATCATCAGATATATTGACTATGCAAAACCATGGGAAGCTTATGTGCTGCCCACAAAGCATATTCCAACTTCTGTTCTATGGAAGAAGGAACCATTACTATGGTAGGGACTACCTGTCTTACCAGCCTGAAAATTTTAACCCTTCTTTTAAAGCATTAGCCCACATGGTACAGAAATGCCATATAGATTCTAAGAAGTATTTAAGGAGAGAACCAAGTATGATACATGTCTCCTACGCTAAGCAGCAGTTTAATTGGTTGATTCAGAACAATGAGTCATGGGCAATTGCCTTTGCTCAGTTCAGGAAGAATGATAATCAGTTTCTAGCTCATGGATTGATACAATTTGCTCTATTGCATTCTTTTGTATTTCCAAAATTGTAAAAAACAGTCCTATAAAAATATGCTATATTAGTTTTTACCAATGGTTCTATTGGGAGAGTCACTTGCATAGGTTATTAATAGAAAGGAATAGATAGAGGAGACAGCTCTGGCTTCAGCTCAAATAATCAGACTGCAAGCTGTTGCAGAGTTCTTACAGATCATGGCAAATAATTTGTTTAATTTGTATACTGATAGTCACTATGTATTTAAAGCTCTTGAGGTATTAGAGACAATTCCATACAGAGGATCCAATATTAGATTGATTTGAGCAAATTCAAAATGTTATTCACCTAAGAAAATTATCATGTTTATGGGTGACACTGGGAACCTATTAAATAGGCCTTGCCCTGATTACTAGCCAAATGGAATGAATTAACTGATTAACAAAATCAGTTGATTTGCCTTAAATAGAAATAGCTCAACAGGATTGTAATTATCTTCATCTAAATAGCAAAAGCCTAAGAAAGAAATTTGGCTTAACCAGAGAGACTGCTGGTCAAATCATCAAACAATGTGGAATATGTCCACAATATGGCTATGACTAATTTAAGGTTGAATCCTCAAGGCCTGCTCCCCAACCATTTACAGTGAATGGATATGACTCTCATCACTAAGTTTGGCAAGTTAAAAATGTACATGCGGCAATTGGCATGTATTTAGGTTTCCTAATGGCCACTCCACAAACAGGAGTAGTCATGTAAAAGTCACTGTTTAAGATGTTTTGCTTACATGGGAGTGCCAAAAGTTATAAAAACAGATAATCGTATGGATATACTAGCAAATCTTTCCAGCTTATTTGTGCTTAATGGAAAATTGATCAAAAAACATGTATTCCTTATATATTCACAAGGAGAAGGAATAAGAGAGTGGGACCATAGTTCCCTAAAAACACAGATTTTAAGATAAAAAGTGGGAGCTGAGCCCCCAGTCTCCACATGATGCATTAAATAATGCGCTGTTTATCGGATTCAGACAGATTCTGGCATGAAGGAACTCAAGCAAATTTTGCTCAGGTCAAATGGAGAGATGAATAGAGGGGAACAGACCATAAATTATTTGGGGTCAAGGGCATGTCTGAGTTTTCTCACAGGAGCAGAAGTAGGTAGGGTAACTTCTAGAGCGCTTGATGAGTGCTCATCCAGGAGCAGACTAAGAACTTGATAAAAACAGCTTGCTTTCTTGCCACAAACAGACATACAAAACTGTTTTGCCAGTTTTTACGTTGGAAAAGGGACCCATTTATGACAATCAGATACTGGTATAAGCCAAAATGGCAGAAGCTCTTTCACCATGCTTAAATAAGACTTGGATTAAAGACTTTTTAGTTAAATTTCATAGACTGATATTAGAAACCTGATATTAGAACTTCGGACTTTGAGCAAGTAATAGAAAATTTCAAGGGGCATTGAGTCCCAGGCAGGGAATAAAGAAAAAAGATTTAGAATTGTGAGATTGTTCACACCCCACAGATTGTGAGAATGTCTTACTGTCTTTTGATTGTATTGTAACTCACCCTAATGTATGTTCATGATGAAATTGTTAATGTCTGTGATCTTGCTATATGTGTTATGGAAATGTTACAAGTAACTAGAAGTCAGAGTCCATTCTTATAGAAATGAAACGTGCAGTCTACAGCCTTAGGATAGAAGTATGTTTTAGGGGAAACTTTAATAAGGTCCTTAGCAAAGGCAATAGAGGCATTGCCATGCAGATTTTAAAATGCCATTTTAACCTTTATACATCTCCATCCAGCAGGAGAATATATGCAGCTGTGAGGATTTTGGAGCTGCACCATTGCCCATCCCACACTAACTTTATTTTTTTCACAGAGGTTGGTTCCAGCCAAAGATGGGTACATTTTCCCTTGCCTTCAGGGAATCCTAAGACAGAACATGCATGATAGAATGCGTTATTCCCTGACAGGCACCGCTGGTAGATCGAAGGGAACCTCTTAAAACAGGCAGAGTCATCTGTCCTGATGCAAAAGCACAGGTTTCTTTTTATTAATTTAAGAGAGAGGAATTGTGGGGAAACAAAATCTTTCTGCTATGGAATATGTTGAGATCCAGCCTTTGGTTTCACTAAACAGGAACATAAGAAAGCTCTGGCCCACTATTGTATTGTTAATGCCAATAGGGCTAATATTGTTTACCTTGGCCTCAGGGTGATGTGCCTCTTTTTTGCATATCTGTGGGCCTAAGCATCTGAATAGGCCCTCACCTGGGTGCAGGTGCTACAGGTGTGTGAGTACCTTGTTAGGACAGAAGGTTAGAAGTTAGGGGCTAGTGTCTAAAAGAGAGAGGAGAACAAAGAGAGATGGTTTCCTCATGGTCATGGCAGGAAGGTTAAGAAAAACCAGAGAAGATGGCTAATAAAGAAATGACTCTAGTTCTAAAGCATGGAACTGAGAGCTCTCTGAAGATGACAAGATACATGTGTTTGGTCTTTATCATCACTGGGTTGCTAGGAGTTTCCAGGTCCACACACCCCCACTCATGTAAAACCTCATGGACTAAGTCTGAGAGGCACTGGTCACGACAAAATGGTGCCTGAACGTGGTGGCTGAGAATCGGGGAAGAAGCCATGGACACCATCAAGGAACGGACAAAGCAGAAGCTTGGACTATTCGAAGAGTTAATCAGACAGTAGCTGACAAAAAAAGATAAATCGGGTTATTTAACCCTTAAAGCACAAATGTACACCAAATATATATAAGACAAAAATGTCATCCTGTAAACCTGGGTTATTTAACCTAAACTGATGGAAGATGGGCAAATAGGATTATGTCATCCAGCAGCTGACGAAAATACGTAAAGCAGGTTATTTAACCCTTAAAGGAATAGGTGCACAGATAGGAAAATGTCATCCAGCAGCTTATGAAAATATGTAAAGTGGGTTATTTAACCCTTAAAGATGGAGGAAATGCACACAGTAGATGTGAGTCTGAAATGTCAGTCAGGTGATAAAGTAGTAAATTGTAATGTGTTAAACTCCAGAATGAAAAATGCAGGTAATTGTCAATATGAAACAGGAATATTAGCCAGATGGTAAAGAGAATTAAGTTAGCCTTAAAAGTAAAAATGTGTATAGTCAGAGAAATCTGGCAGATAATTGTTAGTCAAATGATTGTACATTTACTTGGATATAATTTAATAGCCAGGAGAGCTAAAACAAAGTGAAAGCAAGTTCAGGAGATTTGAGAGTTTAAAAGATTTAAATGGATCCTTCCAGCTTGCAAAAGCCACTGCCATGAGTTGCTTAGGGACTTGGTAAGACAGAGGTGCAGTCTCGCATACACGCAGGCCCTCTGGAGATATCTAGGAATGTAATGGAGAACAGAAACCTCTGTGCCTACTTAGGGGCGGCTGGATGGTAAAGTATATACAGGACAAATGACTGGGATCAGCAGGTAGAGACAGTTAATAAGTACCAAGATGGAGGGAGCCTTCACCTCCTTCTTTCATTTTAAACTGTAAATACAGAAAGGCAAATACTTAGTGATAAAATTCAGCAAGAACTAAGAGAATTGAAAATTTTAGCGAAATTGCTTACAGGAAATAAGAAATTTACAGGTTTCCTTGGATCAGAGAGTGTGGCTAGGGGATCATAGCAGGACACATGTGTCAATACCATTAAACAGCTCTAGCAACTAAAAATGGCTTGTTTCCAGTATTGACCAACAGAGGCTGATAAGGAATATTGCTATAGAAGCCTCACCCCTAGGGTATTGAAAGCGGGTAACCAAGGCCTGCCGGTCATGGGGAGGATATTTGTTACAGAGAGCAGGCATGGACCTAGAGAGTTAGTTCAGAATTAATTTCTATACCTCTATGGAATTATACAAAAAGTTAGAGACACAGATGTTGGGAACTTTGATTGTGAATTGCTAGCTTATGAGAAGGTTGGTACCACATGTCATACCTCACTTAGGCCTCATAGGTAAAGGACTGATGTAGGCGAGTTCATTAAGAATTTTTCAGATATGGACCTAGTTTACACCCAGGGATTAGTGATGGTGGCTGCCTTACAGGAAATTCAGTTAAAAATAATGTTATTCCAACACAGAAAGCAATTAAATATGGATGCCAGTGAGCAATCTGATGCAGACAGATTCTGGCATGAAGGAACTCGAGCAAATTTTGCTCAGGTCAAATGGAGAGATAAATAGAGGGGACCAATCCCATAATTATTTGGGGGTCGAGGGGGAGTCTGTGTTTTCTCACAGGAGGCGAACGAAGTGTGCTGAATTCTTTAGCGGTTGATGAGATACATGGAGCAGAGAGAAAAACGGGAACTGGGCCCACAGGAGACCATCTGAAACAGCTGCAGTGAAACACTGGACCTGTATTTCCTGAACCTTGAGGACATTCGACAATCAGTTGAGAAATAAGGGAGACACACCCAGTTCCAGTTTTGAGATTCTTTCCAGAGTTCTTGCTTCCCTAAAGACAGACTACATCCATCTTTCTGAATCCCTGAGTGCTCATTCAAGAACATACTAAGAACTTGATAAAAACAGCTTGCTTTCTTGCCACAAACAGAAGCACAAAATTGTTTTGCCAGTTTTCCCGTTGGGAAAAAGGACTCATTTAGGACAGTAGGATACTGGCATAAACCAAAGTGGCAGAAGCTCCTTCACCATGTTTAAATAAGACATGGACAAAAGAGTTTTTAGTTAACTTTCAAAGACTGATATTACAAACCTGATGTTAGAACTTCAGACTTTGAGCAAGTAATAGAAGTTTCAAGGGGCATTGAGTCCCAGGCAGGGAATAAAGAAAATGTTTTAGAATTGTGATATTGTTCACACCCCACAGATTGTAAGGAAACTTTATTGTCTTTTGATTGTATTGTAACTCACCCTAATGTATGTTCATGATGGAATTATTAATGTCTATGATCTTGCTATATGTGTTATACAAATGTTATTAGAAACTGGAAGTCAGAGTCCATTCTTACATGAATGCAACATGAAGTTTACAAGCCTTAGGATAGAAGTATGTTTTAGGGATCAAACTTTTATAAGGTCTGTATCAGAGGCACTACTGGCATTGCCATGCAGATTTTAAAAGGCCATTTTAACCTTTATACATCTCCATCCAGCAGGAGAATATATGCAGCTGTGAGGATTTAGGAGCAGAAATATTGCCCATCCCATACTAACATTATTTGTTTTACAGAGACTGGTTCCAGCCAAAGACAGGTATGATTTTCCTTGCCTTCAGGGACTCCTAAGACAGAACACGCATGATGCAATGACAGATGCCATGACAGGCAACCCTGATAGGTTGAAGGGAACCTCCTAAAACAGACACAGTCATCTGTCCTGATGATGAAGTACAGGTTTCTTTTTATTGTTTAAAGAGAGAGGAATTGTGGGGGAAAAAACTTTCTGCTATGGAATTTTTTGAGACCAAGCCTTTGGTTTCACTAAACAGGATCACAGGAAAGCTCTGGCCCAATATTGTATTGTTAATGCAAGTAGGGCTACTATTGTTTACCATGACCGCATGGTGATGTGCCTCTTATTTGCATCTCTGTGGGCCTAAGCATCTGAATAGGCCCTCACCTGGGTGGAGGTGCTACATGTGTGTGAGTAACTTGGGAGGACAGAAGGTTAAAAGTTAGGGGCAAGTGTCTAGAGGAGAGAGGAGAACAAAGAGAGATTGTTTCCTCCCGGGCATGTCAGGAAGGTTAAGAAACACCAGAGAAGATGGCTAATAAAGAAATGACTCTGGGTCTACAACATGGAACTGAGAGCTCTATGAAGAAGAATAGATTTCTGTGTTTTGATATTATCATCGCTGTGTTGCCAGGCATTTCCAGGTCAACACACACCACTCAGGTAGAACCTCATGGACTAAGGCTGAGACCCACTGGGTCATGACAAGTAGTGTAGGAGATAAAGTTACCTTTAGAAACAAAATTGTTTCTGAAGTGCTGGCTTCAGAGCAGTGATAGGACAGATGTGGGGGTGATTCTTGAATGAAATATTCCAGATGATGAAGAAAGGAATCTGGGATCATACAAAGGCTGAATTTCGTTATTCTGGAGTGAATCTTTGGACCTGTTTGTGTGGGTTCCATTCAGCAGCTTGGACCTTAATTGTGCCATTGTAGCGA